>NW_024105001.1:0-72861 GCF_003945595.2 Pipra filicauda | reverse complement strand
GACAGTTTTCTGTTTGGTTGTTTTTGGTTTTTTTAAATTAAACTGCTAGCTGATAGACTTCAAATCATTGCTCATATAGTCAAAACACAAAATTGGCAGGCTTGAGTAGAAAAATGAATTCAGTTCTATACAGGAACAGAACCTTCTCCAGTTTCCTGAACTAAAAGGAATTTGGTCTTGACCTTTTGTTGTCCCTGGCACATTTTGTGACTTTCTTGGGAGCTGCCTGTGGCCAGACACAGGTCCTTTTGTCTTTCTGGCTGCTTAAAATTCAAAACCGCCTCGATTCTGCCTTTTTAATGAGTGCATCCATTGCATTTTGTGTACATGGATGAACTTTTCTTGTGGGAAGCTGTATTCCTGTAGCACTGTGCTTTGGAACATATGCATTTCTTTAAAAGAAGCAGTTTCTTAGAGCCAGTTCTTTCAGTCTGACACGATACCTCATGGAGCAAGGCCTTCCTTAGGCTGCACACAGCTTGGAAAATGTTCCGAGATGCAAATCCTCCTATTTCAGTGGGTAGGTGACAGTGACTTTTAGCTGTCCTGTGGCTGTGTGTGTCAGCAGAGCCCTCCAGCAACCACTGCCGTCTGCACGGCCTCAGGTGCTGAACAGCAGCCGCTCCAAAGTCCTGTGCCTTCTCCTCACCCCCTCCATGGTGTGGAGACTGATGTAGAGCTCTGGGAGAAGGGAAAAGGAGCACGTAGGGGTGAGGTGCAAACCTTGCTAGGCTGTGTTAGTGTGGCAGCCTCTGGGTCCGTTGCATTTTGGACCAGTTTTATTACTGAGTTCAGTCCTGAAGCAAAAAAGTGGAATTCATGAATTGGAGGAATTCAGGTTTTAATGCGTGTCCATGAGCTTAGTTCTGATGCTTTTTGGCAAGTATTGAATCTCTTCTACTCCTGGGCTCTGTGAGTTTTATTACTTTGTTCCTTCAGAAGTCTTAAACTGTTTTTCCCACTGCAGGTCTGTGTAGAACAGCAGATTTCTTGCCATGTTTCTCCTTCCAGCTCTTCCTCAAAACTCTTCCTGTGCTATCCACTGATGCCTTTCTAGCCCCCAGTCATCTGCTCAAATCTCTAAAATGGGTGACTCATGTTCCATTTTTATATTAATCTTCATGTGACTCCTAAATCTTTCTGTGTGCATTTTTGTTTGTTTTCTCATTGGTTGTAAATGAGCTGTTGTCACATCTGGTTTCTTGAGTAGGACTTTGGCCTTTCAGTTACACACCAAGTAATTCTTCCATTCTTTTCTGGTTTATAATCCTTACCTAAAGGGAGGGGGTGAATGTGAAAACCTTAATTTACTTAGTGAAACAGTTGTCTACAAAAGAAGTTGCTTCAAACACCAATTGCAAAAGCATCCAAATGTGTGGATCTTGAAGGATCTAGTATTGCCCTCTCTGGTTAGCGTAGATAATGTTTAGTTGAAGCACTGATGTTTATTTTCAATTTTTTTAAGAGAAGAGGGAAAACACTTGAAAACACCAGGAGCTTTATTGAAGTTGACATACTTTGCTTAATGCAATAAAGTTTATTATTTCAAAATAACACCCAAAAAAGAGTGCATCTGTGAATAAAGTCACATCTTACCGGGAATTCCTCTCTAAATCTGAGAAACCTGGCAAACAGCCTTAGCTAAAAATACCCAAACCTACATGAGTTGTGCTTTGACTGCTGTGCTTACAGAACATCTGATGGTGGTAAAAGCAGAACTAGGGCTGTCCAGGGCACTCATGTTCTGTGCAGTCTCTGACAGGAACTCATGATGGACTTTGCTGGCCAGAAAGGACACATCTGCTCTTTCCTCCAGTGTCAAAGTTACCAGGGATGTGTCTTTGAGACTAAAGCCTTGCTTTAATGAACTCTGAGACGTAGACTTTGAGGTTTGGTTTGTTCACAGCCTCATTCTGTCCATTCAGCTCCCTGTGTTGGAGTGAATTTGTTTCCAGGGGAGGTCACCTCAGTTTTGAAGTTGAAACCTCCGATTTCACTCTGGAAAACTTGGTCAGTGTGTTGGTGTCTCATGCGTGGGTGTTGTATGTGTTGGATTTCAGTTTCCCACTTGAGGAACAGAAGGTTTCAATAGACCTCAAGTGGCTAAAGCCCTGGGTTTGGCCATCAGGCCTTGTCTTTCACTGCTGTGGTCTTTTAATAGAGCAACAGAGAATTGCAGCAAAAAACTGAAGAGAAAAGCTTTGTAAATTTTGTTTCAAAACTGTTGCTTTGAACCTTTAGTCAAGGTAGGGAATGGTTTGTCTCCCTTGGCAGGGAGTGTCAGTACTCTTTGTCATTCTGACATGACTGCCCAGGTCCCTGATTTTATCATGGCCAAAATACTGTGCTTGGAAACCAAACCAGGAGCTGGTAGATAACAGCAGCTTGAAAAATGGGCTGATGCCTAATTGTTTTGACAGAAGGAATGAAAGACTCGTGACATCTAAGAAAAAAATTGGGCTTTTCAGTGTCTACCTCAAGTTAGGATCACTGCCTGTGTCTTAGTGGAGGAAGATGTTTTTATAACTTTATTGAAACTTGTTAGTAAAATGTGCCTTAATTCATAAGTAAACAACCACTGTGAAATCTTTAAAAACCAAATGCAGATTTCCAAAGTGTATAAGTTGCTATTAATACTTTGGCCATTCCTGTGGCATCTTTTTGATGTATAAATAACTTTGAGAACAAGAATGTGTTCTTAATTATAACACATTATCAGATCTGTTTACTGGTAATTATTTTACAAGGTTGAAAGAAGAGTTTAAGATGAAAGATGTGGGGTTACTTGCAAAGTTTTTGGTAAAAGCAATGCAGTTGAACCTGGTAGGGAAATTTGCCCTTAAATTGATTTTGGCAGATCTCATGAGTGTCTAAGGCAGAGGCCAACCCAACTGGAAAGAGCCTTTCAAGGGTGACTAAGATGTAACTAAATTACCTTTTTGAGAGATGGGGAAAGCTAATGTCAGTAATTAAATTTCTTTATGTTAAGCTTATTAAAAATGTAATAATATATAAATATTAAAATTATTTTAATGGTCTTATTTATGAGGTTTTCACTGCACTCATGTTAGTATTTCTGAGTGTTTGATTGTGACAATAATGGACAGCTTTGTGGTGTTTTGTTTTTTTTTTTTCATGTTTTGATACCTCGGTCAAGGCATTAACATTAAAAATCATTCAAAATTTTAATTCATCTTCAAACACCAAAATAGATTTGAAATGAGGCTAATGAGAACAGTGGGGGAAAAAAACAAACCCAAGCCCAAAACCAAAACAAACCCAAAAACTGTTCATTCAGGTTATTGTGGGGAAAAAAAAAATCTTGCAAAATATTTACTACCTGTCTTAACTCAGGATGAGTTGAATGCTTGAAACAAAGCACTTCTGTCAGTTTGAATGTTCAGTTTGAGAACGTGAAGATCCTGGGGTTGAATACTCTTAGAGCTGCACACGTTTCACAGCACAAAGGGAATTACCAGATCCCGTATTCCACTTGCGTGTGCTGTAGTTTTCCATTGTATTTTAAACAAGGAAGTCTGTAGAGCAGCAGAAAACAGGACATGTGGGTGGGTGTGAAAGTCAGAGTGGAGCTTGTCGCACTGGTTCCAGTGCTCTTTGCTTCAGTGTAACTGGTCATTTTGAGATGAGACTGGGGAAACTGGGCTGACAAGGCAGAGACTGCTGACTGGCCCCACTGGTTTTTGCTGGGCAGTGGGTAATTTCTGCCTCACTTGTCAGAATCAGCCCATGGTTATCAGGGAACTTCTAATTGGTTTTCCTTTTTTCTAGTTTTGCTTAAAGGGAACACTGTCACCCTGGGAAAACTCCTGGAATTCAGGGCCCATTGTGACACTCAGGTCCCCATGGAACAAAAGGAACCCTGTGACACTGCGGAAACTCCTGGAACCAAGGGACCATTGTGCCATTGAGGGGGCTGATGGAATCAGGAGGCCATTGGGACAATCCAGGGCCTCATGAAATCAAAGGAATTCTGGAACACTGTCGAACCTCCTGGAACCAAGAGTTCCTTGTGACATGTCCTCCTGAAACCAAGGGAGCCCTGAGATATTTCTGAACCTCCCAGAATCCAGGGGCCATTGGGACCCTGCAGAACCTCCTGGATTCCAGTGGTCCTTGTGAAACTGCAGGATCTCCTGGAACCCAAGGATTCCTGGAACACTGCAGAGCTGACGGAACCAAAGGGCCACTGTCCCACTGCAGCTACTTCTGAAGCACAAGGGACCCAGGGACAATGGGAAATCTCCGAGAACTCAAAGGGCATTTTGGGACCGCAGGGCCTCATGGAACTAAAGGAACCTTTGGAGACTGTGGAAGCTCATGGAATCAAGGGGCCATTGTGACTCTGCAGGGCCTTATGGCCCCAAAGGGACCCTGTTCCACTGTGAACCCTCATGGAACAAAAGGAACACCGGAACACTGCGAAACCTTGTGGAATTAGGAGGCCATTAGGACACTGCAGGGCCTTGTGGAATCAAGGGGCCATTGGGACACTACAGAAACTCCTGGAATCAAGGGGCCATTGGGACACTACAAAGCCTCATTGAAGCCAAAGAATTCTGAGACTGTGCATCCTCATGGAACCAAAGGGCCACTGGGATATGCGGGGCCTCCTGGAACCAAAGGATTCCTGAGACACTTTGCAACCCCTTGGAATCAAGGGTCCATTGTGACATGTGGAGCCTCCTGGAAGCAAAGGAACCCTGAGAATTTTTGTGGGAACGAGTTAAGGCAGCAGCAGCTGCATTCAGTTAATGCGGATCACCAAGGAGTGTTTTGGCCTTGACTGGTGTTTTCGATCCAGAGAGTGCTGTCTGCCAAAGTGGAACCCCCTTGGAACGGTCTGCATGACCAGTCTGTGTTTTTGTCTCATGGCTGAACACAGCTGGAGGAAGATCATGTCCAACAGCAGCTCCATCCCCCACTTCCTCCTCCTGGCATGCAAGGCCTGCAGCTCTTGCACTTCTGCTTCTTCCTGGGCATCTCCCTGGCTGCCCTCCTGGGCAACGGCCTCATCCTCAGCGCTGTAGCCTGCCACCACCACCTGCACACCCCCAGGGACTTCTTCCTGCTCCACCTCTCCCTCACGCACCTGGGCTGCATCTGCACCACTGTCCCCAAAGCCATGGCCAATTCCCTCTGGAACACCAGGGGCATCTCCTACTCAGGATGAGCTGCACAGGTGTTTTTTGCTTTTCTTCTTGATCACAGCTGAGCTTGCCCTTCTCACCATCATGTCCTCCGACTGCTACGTGGCCTTTTGCAAAGCCCTGCACTACAGGACCCTCCTGGGCAGCAGAGCTTGTGCCCACATGGCAGCAGCTGCCTGGGCCACTGGGAAGAGGGTCTGGCCCTGGGGCTGCAGGAGCTGTCACCTGAGCTGATGATCTCCTGAGCAGTCCAGACACTCTACCTGTCCTCTATTTCCTCCCTTTCTTGCTGCACGACCAGAAACGACTGTGCTGCTCTGCTGGGCTGGGGCGGGGCAGGGAGACTGGGGGACCGGGGAGGGGCTGGACTGGGCAGTTCCAGGGAGCAGAAAACCCCAATGTTCATCTGAAGCGTAGGAGTGGGCAAGGTGGGAGCACTCCAGGGCTGAGGTGGCTCCAGGCTCTGGGAGTGGCAGCAGGAGCCCAGGGAGACGCTGCCCCTGCTGCAATGAACTGCCTGTGTGTGTGCCAGGGAAGGACTCGTGTCTCTGAACACCCCAGTGGGTGTGAGCAGTGCATCAGTCCAGCTCAGGGGTGGACACCTCTAAGAGCCCTGACACATTTCTGTGTGTGACTCCAGGAAAACCCCCACTGTGCCAGGGTGTTATCAGATCCTTTGCTGTCACCCTCCTGGGGTCCTATGTAATGATGAAACTAGAAAGGGTGATCATCTTACCCTGTTAATTTTCTAAGGGGAGAAATGTCACTGCTGGAAAGAAGTGTCACTGAAGAGGTGAGAAGAGGGAACATCATTGTTTCCTTCAGCCTGTTCCACAGCAGGTTCCCCTGGAGCCCCAGGGACACCTGTGGGGAACCCAGAGGGGCAGAGAAAGGGTCGCCTTTGGCTCTTGCTGTGCTGCTCAGCTGGGCCGGGCTCCTGGCACACAGGGAGCTCCTGGCAAGCGGGCAGCACTGCAGAGAGACAGCTCTGCCCGGGAGCAGCTCCTCTGCACAGCCCAGCAGGGCTGAAGGTTCTGCCTGTAAGCACAAGAGAAGCGAGGCAGAGGGAGGTTAAAGGCAGCAGAAAGATGGGAGGTGTTCAGCTGAGACTTCCCTTGGGGGCACAACTTCACACTCCTCTGCAGAGTGAGTCTACAGGTGCAGGGCAATGTCGCTTGTGTTCCTGGAGGAATCTCCTAAAGCTACCACATCCCACAGCCTTGTGCATCTGTCAGGACTCTCCCAGTTTCTCTGTTGCACAGGAGGAGGATGTTCTCCAGGGCAGGCCTTCCCTGCAGCACCGTCAGAGGGACAGTGCACGTGGGCTCCTTCTCTCAGGGATGGCTGCGGGGTGGAAAGGTGGGGGTGCAGCCAGGGGTGCCCGGGGATGTCCTGCAGAGCAGGGTCCCTGTGCTCCGGGGTTCTTCGTGTCAGGGCAGGGACCCTGCTGCCTGTTGGGGTCAGGTCTCATCCTGCCTGGGTAGTTGCCCACACCTCTGCAGGGAGAAGCTGTCGGTGGGTGGCGAGAACCCCAACAGGAGCCAGGCAGGGTCTTCCTGCCGTTGGATGAGTGCTGTATGAGGTCAGGGCTGCTCCCAGATCCAGATCACACCAGCACATTTCCAAGAGCACTGTCAAATGGGAAGGACAAAGCACAATTATTAGGAAGGACAGGAGCTTTGCTGAGTCAGTGTTTTCAGTTTCCTATTCCTGAGGAATGTGGGGGTTGAGAAATGGAAAAGAAGCTCTCATGTTGGACAAGTCACTGAGACTCCTGAGCTGTAACTTGGAATGCACAGTGCTTCTGCAAGCAACTTCCTAAAGTGCTTTCGGCCTCTGCTCTGCTTTTGACAGAAGCAGCATCACTTCTGCTGAACCCATCTGTTTTTTTTTTATCTACCCTTTTCCACCTGCAAAAAGAAAAGTTACCCAGTCAGTGCCCTGCAAACAGGCAGGTTTCTCTTGATTAAAAGAAACCTTTGAACAATCTGAAAAGCACTTTTATTACGGCCAGGGAATGCAAAAGGGCAGGTGTTTTCCCCAGTGCACTCCACTGAGCAAAGAAATACCATAGCTTTTTATACAGTTTGAAAGTAGCAAGTTTAAAATTATCTATACACACACTCTTTTTGCAATCTGCCTTATCTAAATAGACACTTAGTTTTACCTCCTATTCTTACCATTATAGAGTAGTTACATAAAGTTTTATCATTTCAAACAGTTTCAGGTTCCCCACCCCTTTCTACATGCTAAAAAGCCTTCCCTATTCTCTAAGCTATTTTATCTTAATTGCCCACAGTTTGGGCAGAAACTTTTAAGCAGTTTTACATTTTGCAAAGTCACACTTACATAGCTAAATAGCTAAATTTTATTTCATTTTCTATTTCACTCTCAGGCCAAAGTGAGTGCACAGACATTCGGATGGAGTGCTCACAGGGAAGTCATGAATGGATTTCTGATGTTGAGTCTACTGTTTTGAAATCAGAAAATGTGCTGTTGAAATCATCATCAGCCTTTGAGAGGGAAACAGGAGAAAAATCGGATAAACTTCTTGCTAAAAATGAGCTGCTTCAAACTGAGGTTGACCACCTTCAAAGTCTTGTTAAAATCTGGATGATTATGAAACAGTCAGCTCACCGATTACCCCTATCAATACTAGACAATGCCCGCAGTATAAAGGCATAAAGCCCTCCCAGCCCTTCCAGGAGCCCTCAAATCCCATCCCAGTCCCACAGCACATTCCCAACTTCCCCTCAAACCCTCTGAGGCCCCCAGACTGCCTCCCAGACCCACAAAAGCCCACAAGATGCCCCCAAACCCCTCCCAGTTACCTCCAGCCCTCCCAGGACCCCTCAAACCATCTCCTAGTTGCCCCCTTTCCCTTGAGGACACTCCCAAACTCTCTCCCAGTCCCTTCCCAGACCCCCGACGATTTCCCAAAACCCCTCACAGTGGCCCCAGTCTCCCCAACCTCCCTCCCAACTCCCAAGCTCCCCCAAACCCCTTCCCATTTACCTCCACAACCCCCAACCCCTTCTCAGCCTCCCCATTCCTTCCCAAACCCCCTCCCAGTTGCCGGCCCGTCCCCCAGGCTCGGCTGAGGAGGTGCCCCAGGCTGACGGGCCCGCCCTGCCAGGGGGCGGTTCCAGCAGCACGTCGGGAGCCACCCCCTGCCCCGAAAGCTCCCGCCCGCCCTGGAGCCGCCTCAGCTGCCCCTGCAGGGGAGAAATCCAGGCCGGAGCAGAGCAGGGGGCGGGGCCGGGCTGGGACCTCGATGGACGAGGGCACTGGGAGAGAGGGGAGACACTGGGATGGGCTGAGGGGGCACTGGGAGAGAGAGGGGAAAGTTTTTTGCCCCTTTCCTGGGCACTGGAACACCCTCTGCACCCCCGTTCCTGGCCATGCTGGCTCCCCTTCCCCCCCCACGCCATGAACAGGTTTTGGGGCTCCCTCGTGGGTCGCAGCCAATAGAACGGCTCTGCTGGAATGACGTCATTGGCAAATTATGTTCGGCCCCTCTCCTCGCGCCGGTGAGTCATCCAATAGAACGTCGATACTTCCGCGGGGGCTGCCGGGAGCGGGGCCGTGGGGGCGGGGGAGGGGAGGGGAGAATCGCAATTGAACCCGATTGGTCCCGATCGATCCCGGCCCCAGGGTCCCCCCGCCGCGATGTTTTTCACGTGCGGCCCCAACGAGGCCATGGTGGTGTCGGGTGTGTTCGGGGGGTCCGGGGGCTCCTGGTGACCCCTCCGAATCTCCCCCAAGACTCTTGGGAACCACCCAGATCCCCCCCAAGACTCCTGGGGCCCCTCCAAAAGTCCCCCTCCCCCCCCAAATCTCCTGTGCATCCCCTTAACCCTTGAACATCTCCTGGGACCACCTCAGACCCCCAAACCCTCTTCAGGACTCCTGGGCCCCTCCCGACCCCCTCCTAGAATCTTTTGGATCTCCCCAACCCTTTAGGGCAGATTCCTCCATCCATTTTTTCCCCCCGGACTGCTGAGGGTCAACCCCCCCAAGAAACTACTGGGAACCCCCCAGTGTCCCACCACGAGATTCCTGGGTCTCTCTCCCCCCAACCCCCTGCGGGTGCCCCCATCCTTTCCCCCCCTCAGAAATACTCTTGGGGGTCCCCCAATGTCCCCCCCAGCCCCCATCCTGCCAGGGATGGATTTGGGGGGATCTCCTTCCCCTTCCCTCTGGCCCAAAGGCAAATGCCCTCCCTGTCCTTCTTCCTTTGCCCCCAGGCAGAAAAGAGAAGAGAAACAGCCAGTTGGCCCTGGCAGGTGTGGGTGTGTGCAGGCTGTGGTTGAGTGGCTGAGAAGGGAGAGGAGGGGCTGGTGTTTGGGCAGAGTCCAGCAGGTGATGTCTTTCGTGTCTGGCAAGGCAAGGCAAGGCAAAGAGGAGCTTCTGTGGTGATGCTGTCACTTGTTTTTTTGTGTCTGTTGGAACTGGAACAAAGATGTTTGTCCGGGAAAAGTGCTGCCCTACTCCACGTGGCCCCTTCCACAGTCACGTGTTCTTTCTATTTTACCAGCAGTCCTTGGTCGGCTCCACGACCATCCAGCTGTCAGTGTTCACGACATACCCATCAGCCCCTTCTCTTGTGGGCTCCTATACGGCGGATTGGGGAGATTGGGGGAGACCTCCAGGCCTTATGCTGCTTGCCCCATTACCTGCGAGGTGAATGCCCTTCCCCCCACCCCTGCACGTGGCCCGGTGACCCCGCAAGGAGCACACACAGACCACCAGGGAGGGACGGACGAAAGAGGAAGTTTATTGTGGGGTTGGGGTTTATAAGGCTTTTAGGAAGGTCAAAGGGGGCCAATCACAAGTTCAGGGTCACACAAAAGAAACCATCAGGTCAACAGCCAATAGGAAAGGGTTAACAAGGGACCAATGAGAAACCTCAGGACACCTTGTGTGGGAGACAATAGCTTCACAGGGGGTGTCTGGGAGACAGTGACACTGCAGAAAATACACAAACATGTTGAGACATGTTTAAACTACAGTAAAACCTTCTGTTTCCATAAGGTTTGAGCTGTTTTCCTCACTAGTCCATCTGACAGGACTTTTTCCATACTGTATGTGGCAAGTTCATTGCTACACTCCTACACTTGCCAACCCTAAACTGTTCCCAAGTTATCTTGCTGTCAGTTCATAAAGAGATCTTGTCAAGTGTTACTGATTTAGAAACTAAACCCTGACATCTTTGTCTTTGCAAAAGATGTGTGTGAAAGGGCAGTGCTGGTGCAAAGCAGTGTTGAGCTTCACATTGGGTGATTGGCAGCTTCCTCTGCATCACCCATGCACCCCGAGTTTCTTTGAAAAGTACTTTTCACTCCAAATGTGACACCACATTAGCCTGTAGGACATCCTGTCCCCAAATGGATAACTGTAAATATGAATAATAAAAATGTGACCCCCTCCATTATTCAAGAAAAGCTTGTATCTCTGTACTAAAAGCATCCAAGGGTCACGTCCCCCAGTTTTCTATGTGACAAGGGTTTGGAGGGGCTGCTTTGTGCAAGGAACCCTTGGGGGCCCCTTGCAGATGGGTGGGGCTGCACTCTAGGGGTGTGGGGCTTTGGTTCTTTGGTTGCCAGGGGCCACTGTGAGTCACTGAGCCGGGGTGGGGACAATGGGCAGGGCTGGCTGGGACAGGCTGTGGCGCCTGTGACATAAAAGGGAAGTGTCCCCGTGGGACAGCTCTGCAGGGCCCATCAGGGGATGCTGCCCAGTGCAGCCTGTGCTGTGGGGAGCGCGCACACAGGGAGAGGCTGGGCCGGACGAGGGCTGGGGCAGCAAGGCCGCCCCAGGGAATGGGTTCTGCCCCTGCCTGCAGGGCCCAGCCCCTGGCAGGAGTGCCTTGGGCAGGGCCCGGTGCTGCTGCTGCTGGGGCAGGGGGTGAGGCCTTGCCACCTGCCAGCTGCCTGGGCCCCTGTCCTTGCTGAACCACATCCCCGAGGCTCCCGTCCCCGCTCCCCCAGCGCCAGCTCCCTCCTTCCCAGCCCCAGCCAAGCCCTTCTCTGTGTCCTCCTGCAGGCCATGGCTTTCACAATATTCCTTCTGGTGCTTGTGCAAAGCATCATCCAGTCCCTGCAGGTGGTCAGGGAGGGGCTGCACAAGACTCAATGAGCTTGGAGGTCTTTTCCAAACTGAAGGACTCTGGGATTCTGTGATTGTGTGCTGGATTCAGCTGGGTCTGTGTTAGCAGCATCAGTTTGCTCCCAAAGTTTCCTCGCTGTCAGCTCTTGTGGCCTAAGGCTTGAGCTCCTTTAGCTCCTTGTGCTGAGCTGCTGATGGGAAACGAGAGGCCTCCGCGAGCAGATTCCTGGTGTTCCCTGTAGAACAGTGAGGGGGAAGGTGGTGTCAAGTGGGAAGAGGAGTACTGTTTGTGTGTGGCGTCCTATGTGGCCTTGGCACCTTTGAGGGGCTTGAAGGAGAAAAGAGCTTTGTTAAAGTGAGAAGTGAAATAGTGTGTTGGCTATGGGAATGGGAAGGGAAGAGGATCGCGGAATGGGAAGGGAAAGAGGAATGGAAAAGCATCTGCTGATGCTGTCATTTGTTTGTTATGTCTGCGTGTAGCAGGGAGATTGCCAAAACTGAAACCAGTACACAGTTGAAAGCTGAACAAAACAACATTTTTCCAAATGTAATAAGTAAACAATGGTAAAATTTACTCGTCAAAATATATATATTGTATTTTCTGTATATTATAGCTAATGCTTGGTTGGGACTAGGGAGTTGTAAGCTGCGGAATAGTTAACTGCTGTGTTATTATAAGTTGACTGTCCTGCAACTGGCAGTTCCCAAGTTGGCATAGATAAAGTATTCTGCTTTACTGAGCTCATATACGATATCCTGCTTTTCTAAAAATATTGTCTAAGTTACTCATTAGAAAAGGAAGAAAAGAACAAGGATCAGAGGGTCAAGGATGGAGATGATAAAGAAGAGCCAAGGAGAACATCTGGATCATCTGGATACCTTCCCATATTCAGCTCCAAGGACATTGGGCTAATTAAAGCTATTGATAGAAAATCCCTGGCAGTCAAAATGGGTCTACAACCGAACCAACCAGAACGAAGCCCGCGAACTCAAGCCCAATCAAGAGCTAACAAGTGACTATGGGAGGGGAGTTGGAAAAGTATAAAAGTTACTGTTCGTTTTTATTGGGCTTGTGGGCCGGTGGAGAGCAGGGGTCTCTCCAGGCCACCCAGCGCGCTGATTTGCTTATCTGCACTTTATATAAATCTTACAATAAATTTTACTGCTAAATTTTGATTTGGTTTATTTACCTATAACACAAAGAAAGTAGCAAACAAAATGAGAAACCGAGAGAGAGAAAAGAAAAGGGAAACAAGCCCCCAAGACAACCCCCCACTGACTCAAGTGTTACTTACCAGGTTGTCTTACCGACCCCAGAATGCTTAGAATTCCCCAGAGCGGAAGCTGCATCCTCATAATCCTCATTAGCCAATTTTCATTAATGTGAGGAAAGCTGGGAGACTGTAGAAAAATCAGTTGAACTTCAAAGTCTCCTGGTTTCTTTCTCTCCTCAGACTTGGAATCAGGGTTCTCCCCTGTTTTCAGCCCTGCCTCACAACTGCCAGCCCGACTCCCAGAATTGCATACAAACAAAGATTCCTCCCAGACCAAAGGTGCCAGCACAGGAAGCTCTTCCTGCCCATGCAGTATCCAGGCTGAAAAACCAACTGAACCACCAAGGCAAAGCTTCCAGGCTTTCTTTCCTGGGGGTAAGGGCTGTTATTTCCTGTTTTCAGCCCTGCCTCACAAATGCCAGCCAGACGTCCAAAACTGCAAAGAGATGAAGATTCCACCCATAACAAAGGTGCCAGCACAGAAAGCTATTGCTGCCCATGGAGTCTCCAGGCTGACACACCAACTGCACCTCAAAGCCAAAGCTTCCAGTCTTTCCTTCCTGGTGATAAGGGCCGTTGTTTCCTGTTTTCAGCGCTGCCTCACAACAGCCAGCCTGACTCCCAAAATTGCATACAAAGATTTCTCCAAGTCCAAAGATGCCAGCACAGAAAGCTCTTGCTGCCCACGGAGTGCCCAGCCTGGCCCACCAACTGCACCACAAAACCAAAGCTTCCAGGTTTTCCTTCCTGGGGAGAAGGGCTGTTCTTTCCTGTTTTCAGCCCTGCCTCCCAACTGCCAGCCTGACTCCCAAAATTGCATACAAAGATTCCTCCCACACCAAAGGTGCCAGCACAGAAACCTCTTGCTGCCCATAGAGTACCCAGGCTGACAAACTAGCTACACCACAAAGCCAAAGTTTCCAGTCCTTTTTCCTGGGGAAAAGGGCTGTTGTTTCCTGTTTTCAGCCCTGCCTCCCAACTGTCAGCCCGACTCCCAAAACTGCATACAAAGATTCCTCCCACACCAAAGGTGCCAGCACAGAAAGCTCTTGCTGCTCATGGAGTGCCCAGGCTGGCCCAGCAAGTGCACCACAAAGCCAAAGCTTCCAGGCTTTCTTTCCTGGGGATAAGGGCTGCCATTTCCTGTTTTCACCCTGCCTCCCGACTGACAGCCCTACTCCCAAAATTGCATTTGGACAACGATTCCTCACAGAACAAAGGTGCCAGCACAGAAAGATCTTGCTGCCCATGGAGTGCTCAGGCTGACACAGCAACTGCAACACAAAGCCAAAGCTTCCAGGCTTTCTTTCTTGGGGATAAGGGCTGTTGTTTCCTGTTTTCAGCCCTGCCTCCCAACTGTCAGCCTGACTCCCAAAATTGCATATGGACAAAGATTCCTTCCACACCAAAGGTGCCAGCACAGAAAGCTCTTGTTTTTCATGGAGTACCAAACCTAGGCCACCAACTGCACCACAAAGCTTCCAGGCTTTCTTTCGTGGCGAGAAGGGCTGCTATTTCCTGTTTTCAGCCCTGCCTCCCAACTGCCAGACCAACTCCCGGAATTCCATAGAAACAAAGATTCGTCCCAGAACAAAGGTGGCAGCACAGAAAGCTCTTGCTGCCCATAGAGTGCCTAGCCTGACCCACCAACTGCACCACAAAGCCAAAGCTTCCAGGCTTTCTTTCCTGGAAATAAGGGCTGCTGTTTTCGGTTTTCAGCCCTGCCTCCGAACTGACAGCCCTACACCGAAAATTGCATACAAACAAAGATTCCTCCCACAACGAAGGTGCCAGCACAGAAAGCTCTTGCTGCCCATGGCGTCTCCAGGCTGACACACCAACTGCACCACAAAGCCAAAGCTTCCAGGCTTTCTTTCCTGGAGATAAGGGCTGATGTTTCCTGTTTTCAGCCCTGCCTCCCAACTGTCAGCCCAACTCCCAAAATTGCATACAAACAAAGATTCCTTCCACACCAAACGTGCCAGAGCAGAAAGCTCTTGCTGTTCATGGAGTTCCAAGCCTGGCACACCAGCTGCACCACAAAGCTTCCAGGCTTTCTTTTCTGGCGATAAGGGTTGTTGTTTCCTGTTTTCATACCTGCCTTCCAACTACCAGACCGACACTTGAAATTGCATACAAACGAAGATTCCTCCCAGAACAAAGGTGGCAGCACAGAAAACTCTTACTGCCCATGGAGTGCCCAGGCTGGCCCACCAATTGGACCATGAAGCCAAAGTTTCCAGGCTTTCTTTCCGGGAGATAAGGGCTGATGTTTCCTGTTTTCAGCCCTGCCTCCCAGCTGTCAGCCTGACTCCCAAAATTGCATACGGAGAAAGATTCCTTCCACACCAAAGGTGCCAGCACAGAAACCTCTTGCTGCCCATGGAGTCTCCAGGCTGACACACCAACTGCACCTCAAGGCCAAAGCTTCCAGTCTTTCTTTTCTGGCAATTAGGGCTGTTGTTTCCTGTTTTCAGCCCTGCCTCCCAACTGCCAGCCCTACTCCCAAAAATGCATACAAACAAATATTCATCCCACACCATTCGTGTCAGCACAGAAAGCTCTTGCTGCCCATGTAGTGCCCAGGCTGCTACACCAACTGCACCACGTAGCAAAAGCTTCCAGGCTTTCTTTCCTGGGGATAAGGGCTGCCGTTTCCTGTTTTGAACTGTGCCTCCCAACTGCCAAGCTGACTCCCAAAATTGGATACAAATAAAGATTCCTCCCAGACTAATGTTGCCAGCACAGAAAGCTCTTGCTGCCCATGGAGCGCCCCAGACTTACACACCAACTGCACAACAAAGCCAAAGCTTGCAGGCTTTCTTTCCTGGTGATAAGGGTTGTTGTTTCCTGTTTTCATACCTGCCTCACATCTGCCAGCCCGACTCCCAAAATTGCATACAGGCGAAGATTCCTCCCACACCAAAGGTACATGGACAGAAATCTCTTGCTGCCCATGGAGTCCCCAGGCTGACTGCAACACAATACCAAAGTTTCCAGGCTTTCGTTCCTGGAGATAAGGGCTGTTTGATTTTTTCATATCTGTCTCCCAACTGCCAGCCTGACTCCCTAAATTGCTTACAAACAAAGATTCCTCCCACACCAAAGCTGCCAGCATAGAAAGCTCTTGCTGCTCATGGAGTCCCCAGGCTGACCCACCAACTGCACCACAAAACCAAAGCTTCCAGGCTTTCTTTCCTGGGGATTAAGGTTGTTGTTTCCTGCTTTCAGACCTGCCTCCCAGGTGCCAACCCTATTGCCAAAATTCCATACGGAAGAAGATTCCTCCCAGACCAGAGGTGCCAGCCCAGAAAGCTCTTGCTATGCCCATAGTGCCCAGAGTGCTGCAGGAATAGCAGGTGAGAGACCAAGGGTCAGGGCTTTTTTCCTGGCTGGAATGGCAGAAGAATCAAACAACAGCCCTTATCCCCAGGAAAGAAATCCTAGAAGCTTTGGCTTTCTGGTGCAGTTGGTGGGCTAGCCTGGGTAGTCCATGGGCAGCAAGAACTTTATGTGCTGGCACCTTTGGTCTGGGAGGAATCGTCGTCCGTTTGTAATTTTTGAAGTCGCCCTCCCAGCTGCAGTGCAGGGCTGAGAAAATCAAACAACAGCCCTTATCGCCAGGAAAGAAAGCCTGGAAGCTTTGGCTGCGTGTTTCAGTTGGTGGGCCAGCCTGAGCACTCTGTGGTCAGCAAGAGGTTTCTGGTGTGGCACTTTTTCTCTTAGAGGAATCTTTGTCGGTATGCAATTTGGGGAGTTGGGATGGCCGTTTCAGCGCAGATCTGAAAAAGCAAACAACAGCCCTTATCCCCAGGAAAGAAAGTCTTGAAGCTTTGTCTTTCTGGTGCTTTTGGTGGACCAGCCTGAGCACTCCATGAGCAGCAAGAGCTTTCTGGTGTGGCACCTTTGGTCTGGGAGGAATCTTTAGCCGTATGCTCTCTAAGTTTCTTCTGTTCATCTTTTACTTCTGTAGTCAGTGCCTTGAGGCTCTCAACCATTGTCTCTGTAGTGGAGATATGGGCCCATAACAGGGTATGGATCATGCTGTCCTACATCCCGTGTTTATTTGTTACAGAGCCCACTGTGTCTATTTCCTCCAAAGTGCAATGATGCCAAGAAATTGGTGTATACGGATGGCCCTTGCTATGAAAGGCTCCACCACACCTGTGACGTACACCTGACATTGTCAGGGTTGTGGCTGGGTTGCCTACCCTTGTCAAAACTATCTCTAACAGTGCCATTTCTCTCAGGCATTGGATACCTTCCTCCATGGTCTTCCAGGCTGTCTCATAGTGGTGCTTCTGCAGGAGGTCTCTGTAAACAAACTTCTCTATCACAACTCTTAGGAGTCACTCCCAGAGAAAAAAGGGCTTTGACTCCCTCACGAATGCTTGCTTGATACCCACATCCTGGGCCTGGGATCCCAAATACCTTGCCTCATTGCCATCAAGTGGCAAGCCTTCACTCATAAGGTTCCACACTCGAATCAACCAGGACAAAATGGGCTCGTCTTGGTGTCAAGTAACGTTGTTCCGCATATTGCGGAGCTGGTCATATGACAGGGATTCGGTAATGATCTCAGGCTCTGGCTCCTCCACTGGTTGTGAAGGCCCCGGTTCTCTACCCTCATTAACTGGGCATACTGACTTGGTGTCACAGTTTGAGACCCTCAAAAATCCAATTTCCAAGTTCAGGCCCCCCTCCCAAAATTTGCTTCAGTGTGAGAGGGTTTTCAGACAAAACACAGCTACTCAGCATTGGGGGAAGCGGAAAATACTTACAAAGTTTATTTACATACATATCTATAGGTAACAACTATCTTTTTTATGATGAAATAATATATTTATATTAGATTAAATTTCTCTTTTTCTTCAACAAGAGTCCAGGAAGAAAAGAGAAAAGTCCTTTTGTCACTTTTCAGGTCACAGTTCCTTCAAATTAGTTTCTGTGGTATTAGTGTCTTTCATTTTTAAGGCAGCAGATTTGAGTATTGCAGTCAGAATTTTTCTGTTCTTACTTTGTGAAAATCCCAATCCCTCGAGCCCGAGCCTTTGGGGGACTTCCTTAGAGACTTTCACTCCTCCTCTCCAGTGCTGCTGCATTTTGGAACTCCCTTCAAATGGAAGTCCACCTCTATTTCCAAAAAAGGGTCTCTGAAAGGGGTTTTGGGGAGATTTAATTCAGTCTTACCCCCAAAACAGTCTTCATTGAGTTTTCTCTGTCCTGTTGCCAGCTCTCCCTCCTTGCAGGACATCTCTCTGAGTCTCTGAGCCTGGCTCCATGCCATCTCGCTGCTGCTGGCTATCATTTTGGCTTTCAGCCACCACTGTCTCTGTTCACCCGTCTTCTTTCCTCCTCACAGAAGAGGGAAAAGAAGGTGCGATCCAGGGGTCTCTCTGATTCTTTCAGAGTCCCCCTCGATCACCAGCCTCAGGGGGGGCTTCACTCAGCTACTGCGCTCCTCTAGGCCCCCCAGCCAGAGGCTGGAGGAGAGGGCCTGCTGGCCCTCCCTCCTCGTGGCTTCACAACATGGCTACAACTTTTACAACCACCTCAACTTCCTTCTCTTCCAGCCTGTGACATATGTTGATTTTTACAGTAGTGAAATGTAGCTTCTGATTGGCCCTGGCACACCAGGAACACCACCACCCCAGGGTTAACCACTTTTCTAACTCCAGGGGAAAACACTTTTTATCCCAGGACACTTGGCTTTATACTTCTTCCTCTGCACTGGGGCCACTTCCACTAGCTGTGACTTCCCTTCTGGCATGACTGGGGACTGAGCACTCATGATGTCTGTTGGTTTCTCTGCTTCACTATCTTTCCTTTCTGACTGTAGATGATGTTGCACAGTCCATACCGTGGTGCGGTAAGCATGGGCTAAGGACCAGCACATTGCTATGAGCTGTCCATCTCTGGAATTTATGGACCAATGTTCTTTCAGGCACTCAGCAACCTTACAGGGGATCTGTGTTTGGTCAGGGGAGAGCTTCCAAACAACTGAGGGAGAGTATTCCTTCAGATCTTGTTTAATGGCCTTCTTCCATCCCTTCAGGTCTTGGACTCCATTCCATTGGGATGGGTACTCAGGGCAGCAGAGGTAATTGATCGTTGGGCACCATCATCAACCTGACTCAGGTCACCGTCACACTGTCATTGTTCCTTGCAGAATTCGCTCTTCATTGTCCTGTGACTTTACGTCCTGCAACATACAACTCAAAACACAGACCATCTTTCCCCCAAGGTTAAATCTCCTTGAGGCACACACTTGGTCTCCCCATCTTCCCTTATTACCCACCAGGTACACCCTGGTCCCTGAGCAAAGACAATCCCATGGATGAGTTTGCCTTTTCTCATGGGAGGAGAAATCCACACTGACTTCCCCAGCCACTTCCCCATGTGTAGTACCAAGACTTTATCCCCTCCCACAGCGTGGAGGGGTTTTGTTTGGGCAGGACCAGGGCGGTTGGCAGATCCCCTAGTGCTGACCAGTCAAGTGGCCTCAGACCTCTTTACTAAAAGCATTTAGGAGTTGGGTCACTCAACTTTCTCTCTGACAAGGGTTTGCAGGGGCTGCTTGGGAAAGGAAACCCCCGGGGCCCCAGTTTGGATGGGGCTGCACTCTGGAGGTGTCAGCCTTTGTCTCTTGGCTTCCAGGGGCCACTAGGAGTCAGTGAGCCAGGCTGGGGACGATGGGTAGGACTGGCTGGGATTGGCTCTGGTGCCTGGCACAGAAGATGGAAGTGTCCCCATGGAGGCAGCTCTAAAGGGCCCAAGAAGTAAATGCTGCCCCAGTGCAGCCTGTGGCAGTGGTGAGTGTGCAGGGGGGAGGAGGCTGGGCCAGACAAGGGCTGGGGAAGAATGACCGAGCTGCGGGTGGGTTCTCCCCCTGCCTGCAGGGCCCAGCGCCTGATGGTAGGGCCTTGGGCAGGGCCTGGTGCAACTGCAGGAACCTCAGAGGCAGCCAAAGGGGCGTAATTTTGGCAGGTGGATTGACAGGCCCAGCTCTCTGAAAGATAAGTTGAAGGCTCTGAGCCAGAGAGGGGATGAGAGCCGGGTACAGGCTTGGGAATTGCCGGGAGGGCTTTTGAAATGAGCGTAGGGGAAAGGGATGTCTAAGAACAAGCCCCTTAGGGGAGGGAAGCAGAGTCTTAGTTTTGACCCCAGCACCAGGGTTTGCAGGGCAGAGCAGAGGATAAGCCCCACGTAGGATTCTTGTTCATCCGTCCCTCCCTCGCTGGTGGCTGGAGAGGCATAGGAGGTAAAAATGCAAAGATTACAGGTTGAGATAAAAACAGTTTACTTGAAATAGCAATGAGATAAGAAAATGAACAGTAACATCAACAGTATTAATCCCTAGAGTGTACAAAATAGAGAATGATTTACATCCAAATGCTCACCCCACCCTGACTGTTCTGTCTGCCATGTATGCTCCCAACTAGACATTATGGCCTTCTTCTCAGAAGCCTAACAGTCCCTTCCCTCTGTCTCTGGCAGTCGTGATATAGTGTAGAACAGCTTCTTGGTCATGGCCATGCCCACTTAGCCACTCCCCCTTTTGGCTACTGCCAAAAATAACCGTGTCCTTGGCCAAAACCAGGACATTATCCCACCGCCCAGATCCTACATGCTCCAACTATATACATATATATATTTTTTATATATATACACAAGCACTGGTATCATTTCCATAGTCAATGGCTGTCCTCCAAGATGTCTGTTGAGTTCATTTAGTCCATGACTGTGGGTTCTATCTCTCCTAGATGTCTTCCATAGCAGGAGGGCTGGTGTGCTGTTGGGTAGTTCCAAGCTGCATCAGGAGATCACGATTGGTATATCTGGAGCAGTCCATGGCAGTTCTGGCACACAGTGTCAGCATCATTCAGCATTCAGAATCATAAAATTCAAAATTACAGAATGTCCTCACCCAAAAATCAAATCCCCTTGAGGCACACATTGCATTTCCCTGTCCTTCTGCATCACCCACCAAGTGCACCTGGGTCCTTGAGCAAAAACAATCCCACAGATGGGTTTGCCTTTCCTTTAGGCAGGACTAATCCAAACTGTCCTTATATGCACCATGGGACTTTATCCCCTTCTACGGTACGGTACGTGAAAGTTTTGATTGGGCAGGACTAGCTCGATTGGTAGAGCCTCAGGTCTTAACTAACCAGGTGGCCTTTGCTAAATGTAGATCCCAATGTTTGAAGGTCCCACCACCCATTGCTTTTAATGTGGTTTTTGACAGGCCATTGTACTGTTCAATTTTTCAGAGACTTACTTAACAGGTTTTTCAGTGTTTCAACCAGTCTCTTTTCAGCATTCAACACCTCCTCCACCTTTTGCAGAACTGAGTTCTCCACCTGAAGTCTTCCTTGCAAAGTTTTAGCTAACTCACACAATGAGGGGTTCACATCCTCATCTTGTTGCTTAGCCATGTGTCTCTGCTTTTGTGCAGCTATTAATGACACACCTAGCAAGGCACAGACAGAATTTTTCCCTTTACCAAGTTTCTTTTTCTTTTCTTTTGCCAAATCCCTTATTTTCTCTGCAATCAACGTGAGATTTTGCCAGTTTTCCTGAGCCCGTTTTTCTCTGTTTAGGGCTGGGCAAGCTTTATGCATCAGTGGAGAGCAAATAAGATTAAGAAGTGCCTAGGTTTCCGTAACGTCTTGCCACAGAATTTGACTTTGACTGAAATCAGTTACTCCTTGTTCTGCTATAAGCAGTTATTTCGATCTAAAATACCTCCTCGCCCCTCGAGGTATCCTGCTCAACTACACCAAAGAGATGTAAAGCCCCAGACTCACTCGGCGAATTTCCTTAAGGGGCTTTCAGGGGTTTTTTTTAATACCCTGAGACTGCAAGGGAAAAATGTGACTTTTTGAGGAGGTTAAACAACAAAATTTTCCTGGCAAACTTCAGAAAATAAGGGAACTTGGCAAATTTTAAAGGCAACATTCCATTAAAATAAAGCATTTCACAAAGCATTAACATAGCAAACTCTAACCCATCTAACTTTAAATTACCCAGATTTCAAGAAGAGGAAATTAGGAAAAGGAAAGGAGAGAAAAAGAGAGAAAAAGAGGGAGAGAAAATAAAGATATAGCTATTGCCCCTGGATCCATCATGGTCTCAGGTGCCATAAAATCCAAGGACAATAGGGATGCAACCATGTGTGTTGTTGTGCAATGATTTTTATCTGCTCTGACCTCCTGTGGCCACTCCCCCCAGGTGGTTCTTCCAGTCCGATAGCCACTGTAGGGGTAGACTGGAGCTCTGGGGATGGGGTGTGGGACACTGCTTCCAGTGTGCCAGTGACTGACAGCCAAGACACTCTCTGAACCACCCAACGTGTGGATCCCAAATTGCTTTCCTTGCCAAAGAGAGGAACTATGACCCCATCTGAAGAGAAATGTAGTCCCCAACTCCAAAACAGAAAACATCTGGGGACCACTCCCATAGAAAAGATGATAGAACACGTGTTGCTGGGGTTTACCTCCCCTAACATCTGTAACACACCAAGACTGGAGATAACTCCTACTTTGTTCACAATAAATGTACTGCTAAAAATTTCAGAAGGCCTCCTCTGAAATTTGGAAGACCTCCAAAATTGAATACATCCAAAGGTTCCTCCCAGACAAAAGTTGTCAGAGCAGAAAGCTGTTGCTGTCCCTTACATCCCTTGGGCACCCTGTCATTGCAGGACCAACACGAGGATCATGTGCTTTCATTCCTAAGGAAGAGCACCATCATCCTCTTTCAGAAGCCCACCTCTGAAATTTGGATACCAACTTGATAATTGTAAACATTGGGGTATTGCTCTCACAGAAAATGTGCCAGTGTAGGGAACCGAGATTATATGACCCTGGAAGAAACTTAAGGGGAACTTGGCAAGATAAAAGCAGAAGTGGTGAGATGTATCCTTGTGTGTGGGAAATTGCTTGGGAGTATTTTTCTCATGGACAGTGAATGCTTAACTAAAAAGTAGATATAGAGAAAAGTTACTAACAGGAATTTACTGCTGATGTAATGGGGTATATAAACCGTGAAAGAACTCTAATAAACGATTCCATTATTCCATCCTCCGTAAGGTCCGTGCCCAAGTGTGTCACATGCCAGGACAGAAAGCTGCTTCTGGCCTTTATCTCTCCTGGTCAGCCTGTCATCTTCACATAAAACACTGGGGTTAGGTGGAAAAAAAAATGTAAAAAGCATGTAAAACCACTATCATCTTGTTGGATTTGGTCTTGGCAGTTTCAGAGATGAGTTTGTCTTGGAGCCATCTGGCATTGGCTCTGTCGGACATGGGAGAAGCTTCTCAGGGAAGCCACTCCTGTAGCCCCCTGCTACCAAAACCTGGCCACACAAACCCAATACAGATGCAGATGACAAAGGGATGGAGAAATAAAAAACGGCAATAGGCTGCAGCACAGAGATGGAAGAAGATGGTAAAGGCACAGGGAATAGGACAGTGAAAGAGAAAAAATGAACAGGGAGCAGGACACTAATAGAGAAAGAAGCAATAGAGACAGGGAGCAGGACAGAGGGATATGCAGCAGTACACTGGGATAAGAGACAGGAACAGGAAATAGGACAGAGATCGAGAAAAAATTAGTGTTGGTCAGAGGTCAAATGGAGCATTACGAAATAGAAATGGGAAGCAGGACAGAAGGAGAGAGAGGCAAGGATAATAATGGACATAGAGAAAGAATGAAACAGGGAGCAGCAGGGAGAGGCAGAAAGAAAAGGCACAGGAAGAACAGTGACAAAAAAGGGACAGAGAGCAGGACAAAAGACTAGGCAACAAAATAGGAGAGGGAAAATAACAAAGAACAGAAATGAAAAGAGGGCAATGGAGCAGGACAGAGATGAAGAAAGAAGGGCAGAAGGACAGAGAAAAATAAGGGACAGATCAAGACAGAAATGGAGAAAGGCAGAACTGTGATGGGCAGAAGGACAGAGATGAAGAAGCAAAAAATAGTGTTGGGCTTCAGGACAGATGGACAAACCAAAAATAGATAGGGAGCAGGACTGAGGGAAAAAGAGAGGGACAAGGAGTACAACAGAGATGAAGGAAAAATACTGATGGGGAACAGGATAGTGGAATAGAGCAAGAAAGACAGGGACAGGCAGAAGGACAGAGGGGTAGAAAAAAGAACAGGGAAATGGGATGTACATACAGAAAAATAGATAAAACAAGGTTCAGGACAAGACACTGGAAAAAAGGAATGCTGATTCAAGACAAAGGACAGAGCAATGAAAGCCAGTGGGCAGAGGTATATAGCAAGAAATGATAGGACAAGTTGTTGGACAGAGAGATAAACAAAAAAATATGGACAGGAAGGTGAACAGAGTGACAGTATCAGGACAGAGAGCTGGAGAAAGAAAAAACAGTAACAGGCAACAGGATGGGGGAGAGAGAAGAAAAAAGAAGGGCAGAGAGATAAATGAAAAAATTGAGGGACAGAATGCCAGAAAAAGGGATACAGAGAAAGACAGTGATGAGCAGGACACTGGGATAGAGAGAGAAATAGAGAAACAGGGAGAACAACAGAGAATTAAAGGAAGGACAGGGAACAGCATAGAAGCATAAAGACAGTAATAGAGGGACAAGTGGAACAGAGGGATATAGAGAAAAAAGGAGGGGCAGGAAACAAATCAGAGGGATGAAGAAATAAAAAAGCAGCAATGGGGAGCAAGGCAGAGAGATGGAGCAAGCAAAACTCGAGATGGAGAGAAGGACAGAGAGCAACAGCAACCGGGACTGAGGTGTAGAGAAAGAGAGGGAATAGAGTGAGTTGCAAAATAGAGAGAACAACAGTGGTACAAGGAAGCTGAAAAAACTACAGGGAGGAAAAAAGAGGATTGGGAAGCCTGACAGAGACAGGAAGCCAGACAGAGGGATGCATAGGCAAAGAGAGAGATGGAAGGACAAAGAACAGCACAATAGTATCTGTATCTTCCGGTATCTAAAGGGAAGCATGAGAGGGACTCTTCATCAGCAACTATAGTGATAGGACAAGGAGTAATGGGTACAAATTGAAAGAGAGGAAATTTAGGTTAGATATTAGGAAGAAATTAGGAAGAAATTCTTCACTGTGAGTGTGGTGAGACACTGGAACAGGTTGGTCAGAGAAGCTGTGGTTGGCCCATCCCTGGCAGTGTTCAAGGCCAGGCTGGATAAAGCCTTAAGCAGCCTGGTCTAGTGGAAGGTGTCCCTGACCATGGCAGAGGCAGTTGGGACTAGATGATCTTTAAGGTCCATTCCAAATCCTTAACATTCTATGATTCTATGAGGCAGAGACAGACAGGGAGGAGGGCAGGGATCTAGAGACCTAGGGGATGCAGAGGGGGGGAGTGGGATGTAGAAGATGAGGACATGGCCCAAGGACTGCTGCTTTTAGTGCCACCAGAGAATCTTACTATTCAGATGCTTCTCTCTCCCTCTTTCTCTCCTGTAGCTCCAATCGCTTGACTGTCATCCACCTATGAGAACACCTTGGTGCCTTACAACTCTTGAAATGCAGAGGCTTTATAGATACATAGTGTGACCCACACACAATTATACAATGTATCTTTTGTACCTTATACAAAAGTGTTCACAATAGTACACTTTTGTATACCCATTATAGAACCTGTTTATATGTTGGTGATCTGGTCTGCTGAAGATGGTAATGGGGAGCCAAACAGAAACAGAGAGAGAAAAAGAGGGATAAGGAGCAGGAAAGAGAGGGATAGGGAGACTGAGATGGAGAAAGACACATACGGAAGAGTAGCAGGATAGAGGGATGTAGAAGGAGAGGAGCAAGGAACTGGGCCAAGCCTGGGGGCTACTCTGGAGCCCCCAGTTCCAGGAACTCCACACTATGTCCTGGGGATCACCATCCTCTTACCCACTATGCCAGGGAATTGGCACCCTGCCCTCGCTGCCACCCTGCTCCAGTGGAAGGTGCTTCCCTGCAGGGGCCAAGTGCCCAGGCAGCAAGAGAACAGAAGGGAGGAGAGGCAAGAGGAAGGCTCAAGGCAGGTGCAGCAGCAGTGCCTAGGAGATGAGGCTGGGCCTGGCCTTGAGGGACTATGGTGGCCAACACATGTGGCAAGTCCCCACCCCGGAGCCCTTTGCAGCAGCATAGAGCTGGAAACAGAAGATGTTTCATCCAGAGCTTTAGCTCTGCCAGCTCAGGGAGGCCAAGTCCTGCAGAGATCTCAGGCTTCATCAGGTCAGCCCCTCGCTGACCAAGGCCAGAGTCTGTCCCAGCCACCATGCCAGGCAGGCATAGCTCTGCACTGGTAACACCCACAGACGGACACAGGGTGGTGATGTGAGCCACGGAGCACCACAGTGCCTGCTGCAGGCAGGCAGAAAGCAGGCAGTGTCCTGGGGAACAGCACCGGGAAAACCCACCCCAGGGAGTTGCCATCTGCAAAGTTCACAGCTGGCCAGCAGCTCTCCAGCAGCCTGGACCCACCAGCCCAGCTTGAACAAGGCATCCAGCCCATCCCACCCATCCCCGGAGCCCAGACGCTGACCCTGGGGTGCAGGGAACCCAAGGGGACAGTCAGAAGGTGACACTGCATCTTCTCACCAGCATATCCCTCTCCTGTGGTCCAAAAGAGAGTGGGGAAACGTATTGGGTTCTGGATCACCAGTGATGACTCCATTATGGGGTTCTCTGTATGGGACCTCAATGTGCTTCTGCATCCACTCTGCACAGTGCACAGCCCTGACCTCGGCCAGGTGCTTCATGGAGCCCTCTTGCTACTGAGACCCTGCCAGCTGAGGCAGGGCTGGTATGGGCTCTGTCTGTGAGAGTTAGTCAGCTACACTTCCACCACCTCTGGTGGCACAGGCACTCAGCCTACTGCTCCGTCTGTGGCTCGCTGCTGACTGAATACAGTCCTCCATCCTACCTGTCTGGGGCCAGGGGGCTCCTGCCGTACCTCATGCTACACAGGCCCTGCACCCCCTTCCCCAGTGACACCATTACTCTGGATGCTGAAGCAGCACACAGCACAACACAGTGGTCAAAGTGGCAGGGAGGGAAGGAGAATAGCCATGAGGATGCGCCTCAGCAGAGGGGCTGGGGGCATCCCTGCCATGACTCTGTGGCTGCTGGGGGTGTGAAATACGTGTTTGCATGTGTCGCCGAGGAGCTGGTGCCTCCCTGGGTTCCCTTAGAGATACCCAGCCTGTTCACAGTGGCCTTAACCACCCCGGCTGCTGTGGGACTCCAGCTGCCCCTCAGGTCCCCAGGAACCTCTAGAGCATTCCCGAGTGCTAGGGACAGGGAAGCGGTGGCTGGTGCTGAAGGATGTGCGTGCGGGTGGTGCAGGTGTGTCGGGAGGAGTGTGTGCGCGCCAGGCTGTGCTCGGTGTCGGTGCTGCAGAGGTTGTGCGTGCCGGTGGATGCTCTGAGTGTGAGCTCGGGGGCACTGGCGTATTCTGGGAGCGATATGAGTGCGAGAGGCGGGTGTTGCGGGGTGCAGGTGTTGGAGTGCGTGTGCGTGTGAGTGTGAAAGCGAGTGCGGAAGCGGGGGCGCGGGGCCAGGGCGGAGCCGCCGCTGGCACCAGGCTCTGCCCGAGCGGCACTGGCACCGGGCACCGGCAGCGGCACTGGCAGTAGGGGCAGAGGTGGGACCGGCAGCAGCAGGGAGAGCTGCCCTCGGCCCAGGTGGGATCCCGCCGGCGCGGGGGGAGCGGGGTCCGTCCGGGAGCGGAGCGGGGCGCTGGGGACCCCGCACAAGGCTATCTCTGGCGGGGCGGGGCGGGACGGGACGGGACGGGCGGCGCGGGGAGCGACTCCGGGGCCAGGGCAGCCCCCCCGGGGCACAAATATCCGTGCCCGCCGCGGGACAAAACAGTGCTCGGGCCGCCCACCACTGCCCGGGTGGTCTGCCTGGAAGGTGCTGGCGGGCAGTGTGGGCTCCCGGAGCAGCTCGGAGGCTCTGCCCTGTGGCCCTGAAGAGTGAATGAGGCAGCTGTGCTGCACGAAGGGGGAGCGGAGGCACCCTCAGCCAGGACAGCAGCAGAGCCAGCCCGGGGAGTTCCCACTGCAGCAGAGTGCAGGCTGCCTGCTCCCCGTCCTTTTCCTTGCTCCTATCTGTCCATATCAACAGGGTCTCTGTTGACCCTCCCGACACTGCTATCTGTCCCCTTACACTGCCTCCTCCTGCCTTTCTTGACCTTCCCTGGCCGCAGGAGTTGGCTGTGCTGGCTCACAGCTTCCCTGGCATGACATGCTGCCTGCCTTCATCAGGGCTCTGTGTTGGACTTTTTGTTAACCCCACCAGCTGGTATTGGGAACCATTCTCCCAAACAATTCCCTACCAAATCCTCGTTAGAAAAATCAGGTCTCTTGAGTCCCAACTTTGCCACTGATTGGGTTCTCATCCCTGGGAATATTACTTTCTCCATCATATCGCCTTTGCTCCTGCTAGCCCTGAGCAGCAGATGTGGGAGAGCAACCTGGCTGCCCATGCTCTGCATCATCCTTCCTCTCAGAGCAGTTGTCCCTCTCGCTGCTCCTCAAGGCTATTCATTACCAAGTGAAACTCTGGAGAATTGACATACACCTGTTCACAAAAAGGTATGAGAAGGTTGCAAAATGCTTCCAAGGGACAACAGAACCATGGGGATGAGTGGCAGTTTCCCAAGAAGATCCTAAATAGGGACCTGGAGACATCCCACTCTGCCAGAAATGCTCTGAATGACTCTCTTAGCATCTCAGTGCCCCAGCACCAGTGTCACAGTTCATGTACGTCACTTCAGAGACCTTGCTCTCGCTCCATGTCTGTTCTATCACTGTCCCGTCTGCAGGCAGGACTGTGCACAGAGGGGTGAATCAGAGCTAACCCAGCAGAGATTTGTTCCCTGATCCAGCTGGTTGCAAAGCCATCTCTTCATGCTCGCTGTGTCTCAGGTCCTATCCGTAAAAGGGGACTGAAGCACTGTTTTGCCTTCACGACCCTTACCCTCTGGGTCATGAGCCACAAGCAACCAGGGAGAACCTCAATGCTGTGGCAATAGTACAACTACCATCCTGCCACCACATCCCAGCTGGCACTTTGCTCCTGGCCACTGATTGTCCCCCAAAAGAATTCACAAATCTTCCTGAACTCCCATTCCTACAGGCTCAAGAAATAAGCTTAGAGCTGAGGGGTGAATGACAACAGAAATGGCTCCCTGACAGACATAAACAGTTTTTCCAAGTAAAGGATGAACTGCTCACTTAAACATCAAGGAGTATCAAATTTGGACTGCAACCAGGCTGTGTGATGTGCTATTACTTCAAAGTGATGGCACTGCAGGTTGCGCCAGGGAGGGGTGTCTTCCTTGCAGTTGTTGCCTTCCTTAATTTGCAAGTGAGGGTGCCAGTATTTCCCTGTCATTTTGTTCTCTTTAGAGAGAAAGCCCCCTCTTTGAGAAGGGCTGACTAGCAGTTCATCTGCCTTGCAAGAGACAGAGCAAAGAAAGAGGGTGAGCTTGGGAATGAGAAGGATGGAGGGGAATGCAGAGTGAAGCAGCCAGAGACTCTACCAGACACTGTCTGGGTAGATAATAGGACAATGCTTGTTTCTAGCTGTCAGCTCTTCTCCAGCTTTGCTAATACCTTTCACAGCCTCATGGAAAAAGGATCTCAGTGCCACAGCCTTGCATGGCACATCATCCCAAGCACAGCCTAAGCCAGTGCAATCAACTAGATGTAAGAATGAGCAATTCAGTGGCACTCTGAATTGCTCTTCCCTGCACACAGGGAAGCTCCCTGGTCCCAGAGAAGTTAAGCAGCATAGGAGACCAAGGTCCTGAACCAGTGTCTTGCACCAGACCCTCTGGCAGGCTCCCATACATCTATCTTTCCTGGTCCTTCCAGGCCCTGTGTAAGCTCTCCTGCTTCCCACACATCCATACTGTGAGGGGTACTCTTCTCTTAGGTGAGTACCTGACACTGCCATTGGAATTTGTTCTGTCCATACCCTGAGGAAGATCTAGAAAAATAAGTAGTATGCACTTCAGTACTGGCCATCCCAGCTTTCCAGAGGAAAGCTCATCCCTCTGCCATTCATGGAGCTCTAGACTACTATGAAACAGTAGAGTCTAAGCCAGACATAAAATTTGTGTGCTGCATCTGCCACAAGGCAAATTCGCATTCAGCATAACTTGAGGTCATCCCTGTGAAACCCCTCTGTTTCAGGATGGGTCGGGGCAATCAGAGCAATCCAATAGTCACAAATGAGGGGCAGTGACCTTTTGGGTCCCAGGGAGTAGAACCAGCCCCCAGACAGCAGTAAAAAGCCTCTGAGGCTTTATGATGCTTTGGCTTGTGCATTCATGGACATTATGGACATCATCCTGTGGGAATGGCCTCCTTACAGTGTTCCTGCTTCAGGCACTGGCACTGCTGGTGCTCCCTGGGGAGCATTCACTAATTCCCAAGCCTGAAAGAGCGCACAAGCTACAGGCTTGGTTCTTGCACAGTCTCTGCAATCTCCACACTCATGGTGGCCTTGGGCCATACTCTGCTAACCACAGCACATCCCTACAAACACTGCACAGGGGGGAGAACCCAGGCCATGTTTTATTCAAGAGAAGCTGTGTATGGAATATTTGCTCAGCTTCAAAACTCAGAAATATGCAGACAGATTTCTATACCTGTGACAGAAAATCTGGGTCTTCCAGACACAACTTTGCCTTCTGATTGCAGCCCAAATGCTTATTTTGGGGGCAGGGGAATGATATGAAAAGCCCAAGCACTTGGGAGAGCTGCCCTGTGAAAGACAGAAAAGAAATATGTATCTGGGTCGCTCAAACCAAAGAAGGAGGGGTCCCAATAGAGCTGTCTTCAGAAAGTCCCCACCTGGGCACAACATAGGAGCTGCAAAGTAGCTGTCACTGCCAAAAGCATTTCCAGCTCCATGCCTAGTATGTGAAGTTTATTCTAAGAGCAGGTACCAAAAGAGCTGAGAGCAGGAGAGGGATAAAAATCTGCGTCAGTAGTGGGGGAGTAACATCTTGGCTTGTCCAGACCACGGGTTTGGAGCTGGAACCCCACTGGTGGAAAGAACATCACACCCCTCCTGCTGTCAGCTGGACCAGCTGGGAGGCAGAAATCCTGGCTCCATTCTCCCACAGAGGAGAAAGCTGGGGACAGATGCCGTCCTCTTCTCTCCCCTAAACCTCACCGCCAGCATCATCAGTCCAAGGTAGCATCTGAACATGGGCTGTGGCTTCACTTCAAGGACAGAACGGGGAAGCAGGACATCTCTTGCCCCCAACCAAGCCTACCTGTCCTTCAGGCAGCAGTGTCCAGAGGAATCTGCAATAAAGGATGTGGGTCACAAAGCTGGGAACAGGGCTCTGCGTCTCCAGAGATCCAGTGGGCCCACCAGCCAAACTTACAGGCTAGGCAATGTTTCTCCAGTCTCTCACATCTTTCCCTGTCTTATGCCAGGCTCCTGCGTCTCACAACAACACAGAATGACAGAGCACGAGGACTTCGTGAACTTGGCTGGGTACTGGAACTCCTCTGACAATTACCACTTCAGCCCTGCCAGGGTTATTGTCCCTGTGGTCTTCTCCCTCATCTTCCTCCTGGGCACAGTGGGCAACAGCCTGGTGTTGGCTGTGCTGCTGCGCAATGGGCAGAGGGGCCACAACACTACCAACCTCTTCATCCTCAACCTCAGCCTGGCCGACTTCTTCTTCATCGTCTTCTGCGTGCCCTTCCAGGCCACCATCTACTCCCTTGAGGGATGGATCTTTGGCTCCTTCATCTGCAAGGCTGTCCATTTCTTCATCTACCTCACCATGTATGCTAGCAGCTTTACTCTGGCTGCTGTCTCTGTGGACAGGTAATAATCTACAGGTGCCCTTGGGCTGGGGAAGGAAAGCAGTCCGAGTGGGCAGAGGGCATGGGAAAAGCATAGCTCACCGCCACTAGGCAGACGATTCAAGCCCCAGTGGTATCAATGCATGCCAAAGGTAGTTTGGGGACCAGTTGTGTCTCCTTTGCCCTAATGACTTGCAAGAAGCATTTCCAGATCTCTCAAGTGCAGACCTTTCTGCAGGAAAGATCTCCCCACGGTTAGAGCACTTGAGACCCAAGCTCGGCTCCCCACTGTGCCCCAGACTCCCACAGAGAGTCACCAGCTCTGCATTAAAGATGCTACTTACAGGGTTACAGCTGTCCCTGAGCCACCATTTCAGAAAAGCATCCTGTGCAGTAGCAAGGTCAACAGAGCACCACAGCAGGAGCCACATAAATAGGCAGGAGAGACCCCAGTCCTGCAGTAAACACCTCTCATTTCTCAGGGACTGCCAACTCAGCAAAAAAACTTGTCACCAAGCAATTCCTGTCCCCGCCCTGCCCCCAGCCCTTCTGCATTCTGCCCAGAAAGGCACCCGCACCACAAGTCCAGTCCCTTCTTGGAGGTCACCTAGGACATGCTGGTCCCTGACTGGTGTCACCTACATTGTTCCTAAGGGCTCTGTAAGGCAACTGTGCCAGCTACCCTTCTGACTAGGCCCACGCTTCTGGGCCAGGTTGAAGAAGAGGTCCCCACTGGGATAAGCTCCAGCCCTGACTGCACTAGGGAACACATCCCAGCCCACCTTGCTCCCTGTGCTTACTTCCAAGGTTCCAAGAAGAGACAGGGCCAGACGGCCCTCTGCAATGAGAGGTCCACAGCCCTGCAGGCAGAAGGAAACTTCAGCCCATCACGCAGTGAAGTTACCCCGGGGTCTTAAATCTTCAGTTCAGACCTCCTTCTGCTGGATAGATTCTGCTGAGCAGTGGATATCTGCCTTGTCTCCACAGAAACATCTCTGCCCAAGCTCAGGGACATAACCCACCCTACCATACCTGGAGCAGGGAGCCAACTGTGGCCAGAAAGAGATGCATCCTTGCTAGAAAGAGAAAAGCTGCTTTACCCAGGACTGTATGCCAAAGAGGGTGTAAGATAACATATATAGGGTCACTCTCTTGTCTCAGGAATTTATGTGACGAAGCAGAGCTTGGCTAAAACCTCAGTGCTGGTTGCTTTTCTCTCCTGCCCAGATACCTGGCTATCCGTTATCCGCTGCGCTCCCGGGAGCTGCGGACCCCCCACAGTGCAGTGGCAGCCATGGCTGTGATCTGGGGCCTCTCTGTGGTCTTTGCTGGGCCCTACCTAAGCTACTACGTCCTGATTGAGTGGGAGTCCAGCTACATTTGCATGCCTGGGTGGGAGGAGTGGAGACGCAAGGTCATGGACACCAGCACGTTTGCCTTCGGCTACATCATCCCAGTGCTCGTCATCAGCCTCTCCTACACCAGAACCATCAAGTACCTGTGGACAGCAGTGGACCCTCTGGAGGACATATCAGAGTCCAGGAAGGCCAAGTGGAAGGTAACCAAGATGGTCATCGTTGTAACCATCCTTTTCTGCCTGTGCTGGCTGCCCTACCACGTAGTCATCCTCCGATACCTCTATGGAGACTTTCCCTTCAACCAGGCCACCTACGCCTTCCGCCTGCTCTCCCACTGCATGGCCTATGCCAACTCCTGCCTCAACCCCATCGTCTATGCCCTAGTCTCCAAGCACTTCCGCAAGGGCTTCAAGAAGGTTTTCAGCTGTCTCTTGAGAAAAAAGCACCACAATAAGGTACGTGTGGTGCATGTTGCCCACATTGTGCCTGGATTTGGGGCAGCTTCCACTGAAGTGTCCCAGATGCACAAGGAGATTAATAGGCATGAGATGGACCCAGCTTCCGTGGCAGTCCCTTCTGGTTCCTCCAAGCCCCTTCATATTTCTTAGCGGCCAAACTCCATTTGCCAGCTCAGCTCTGTCACCAACTTCAGGCCACTCTTTCCCACTGGGTGAGAGGGGATGCTGGAAAGGCAAGCCAGAAACTGCGAAACACTGCTTCTGCCCTTGTCGTTCCTTCCCATTCCATGCACCAACAGTTCTCTTGAGCCATCTCCCCACCAGATGCTGAATGCGAGGAAAGAAATTGACCCAGGCTCACCCTGATCCTCAAACCGCCTGGATTCCAAGGATTAAAGCTCCAGCTCCTGTCTGGGCTCTCATCCAGCAGAATTCCACTGCTCCATGGCCCCACTGAACTGGGTCCTGTGCACAAGGGGAGCAGTTCAAGATGGAGTCAAGGCTCAGGGGAGAAACTCATGTTGTTTTAACTATGTGAATTTTGTTCTTCCTCCGCGTTAAAATCATCTCCCTCCGGGAAAGCTTTCTCATTAAAATGTTCAGAGAAAAGACGCAAGTGGCCAGATTTAAAACAGTGCCAAACACGGAGTCCCTTCTGCCTCCCACTGCCCCATGTGGCCAGACTGGCTCCCACAGCAGGAATGGCAAGGGAGAAGGGCAGTGCAAAGGTGGTGTGGGAAGCACCTGGCACAGCCTGTGGACGGCTGCAGGGATGGCTTTGGTGCTGGTGCATTGCTCTCAGTGACTGAGTCCTTCTCTGGGATGTGGGGCAGGCCAGGGGCTCTCTGTGAGGGAAGGGATGTTGCTGCTTTACTAGAGACATCTTTCTAACCCAGAGCAAATAAATGCACTTCCCTCATCCAGGCAATAGTGGGGCCTGTAGTGGTAACCTGGGGTGCATTGACGCTGCCAGACTCAGCTCAGGAGCAAACGCAGCAGAGGAAACCTCAGGCTCAGGAGAAGGGGAAGGCAGCTGCTGCCTAAGGCTGGTCCTTTAGTCCCACTGAGCCCCTATTAACAAAACAGGAGCTTCCCCTTCCCTTCCAGTCTGGTGGGCTATAAAGGGCCTTGGCAGGAGATGGGGCTCTCTGGGGTTCCTGATAGTTGTCCTGTGTGGCATCATCGTGTGGTGCCTGTGTCAAGACCAATGTCACTCATGCACAGCAGGCACTCCTCCCCTGGCTGGTCACCAAGGATTGCTGTTTCTAGTTCAGGCTCTGGGGTCATGAATAGGTATGAGTTTTCCAGGAAACAATTCCAGCAGAAGCCCTCTGCATCCCATTCTTCATTAGTGTTAGTGAAGTTCTGCAGCTACCATGCTTGTGCAGGTAACCATACTTCTGCAGCCAGCCATACAGTCTCCATCTGCTCCAGCTCATCAGTAAACACCTTCTCTGCCTCACCTTCACACTTAAGGAACCAAGCTTGATTTTTCTCTGCTTGGATCAGATTGATAGCTGTGGTCTTTAGCAAAGCTCTAGTTACTGCTAGGGCTTTCTTACCCAAACTCTTCCCCTGGGGGAAAAAAACCAAACCAAAACAAACCAAACCAAACCAAACCAAAACAAAAAAAAAAAAAGAAAAAGAAAAAAAAGAAAAAAAACCACCAAACAGAAAAAGAATTTTCTGTGACGAAGTCACCAAGAAAGAACTTACCAAATGGAGATGCATCTGCCATTGCTCATTGGTCCTGCTGGCAAAGGCACAAACAGCTGTAGATGAAAGACGAATGCTGAAAGGCATTTTAGATTTTTTGCTGTCTGTAGGAAGGTGACTGCAGATTTTCCAGGGAATTATCTGAATTTATTCTCCTGTGGGATTCACTCCATCACTGCATCCCCGAGAGGAGAACATTGTGTCCCTCAACCTCATTCACCTAAGCCTGTTATCTGGGTTGACCCTGAGGCCAGCACACTGAGTTAAACTGCTAAGGGCAATTTCAGACACTTGGCTGTCAAGCTAGAGCTGGAAGTTACCTGGGAGTTGATGGGAAGAGACAAAGTGGGATGGATGGAGTTGGGGCCTGGGGTATCATCCCTGCCTGGGAAGCATACAGCCTCTACTCACCCTGCATACAGACAGCAGATCTTCATCTGCACATGCTCAAACAGAGGAGAAGCTTTTCCTCTCAGAATAAAATCCACGTTTGTGTGCAAAGATCAGAAGTAAGCATTTCAAAAGAGATGGCAGCAAGATGGAGAAGGTGCATCAGGAAATAGTACCTAAGTCTTCTTAAACACAGAAATGCTCTCCAAACCGATGAAAATTCAGCTTGCAGCACAAGAAGAGTTCCTGATGTGCTCAGACCAGGAGAGATTTTTCAAATGGGATTTGAATGGAAGAGTTCCATCTAAAGTAACTGCATTTGTTCCCACTAAATTAACCCTTGGTTACACACAGTTTTCTCAGGAAGCTCTGGAAATTACAAGCAAGAGGTGCCCCAGGTGCCTTGGTGCATGGCTTGCTTGCTTCTGTTGTCTTGCTAATGAGAACCACACAAGCAACTATGTCCAAACGCAAAGATTTTAATAGGTGTGGAAACCCACAAATGTTGTGTAGGTATCACCCACAGCTCCTGTGACAGAGGCTCAGTGCTGGGCTTACCAGTGGTTTTGCACCTACTGAGTGGCTGCCATTCCTCTATTCCTGATGTACCTGCTCTCCCTGGAGAAAACCAGCTGCTTCAGCTCCTCTGTACCAGGGAAGGGACACTCACAAGGGGCCAGGGGCAAGCAGGGACGCAGAGGGGCAGCTGGGAAGCTTCCTATCATCAAGTTTGGTGCCAGCGCTGTGCAATCACCTATTTCACAGAGCACCCCCGAATTCCACCCCCATGTTTGGAGTGACTGCAGTAAGGTGAGCTCCGTAATGGCAGGTTTGATTACCAGCAGGCAGGCACTTATCTTTTGGCTCAGCAACCAGAACTGAATCAGACACTGATTCAAAAGAGGAAGGAGATGCTTCCTTTCTCAGGGCATTCCATGCAAAGACTTTAGCCCTGCTGGCCCCTGTGGCTCAAAGTCTCTCTCTACGTAACAAGTCACTCACAAGCAGAATGAGGTCCCATCCTGAGCCACCAGGGTGATCAGGCAGCTCCACATGGGGCTGCGTCTGAGTGCCAGCTATGGGGCGAACCCCACATGGAGCTGCAGGTCCCAGGGGTCCGGGTGCCAGCAACTGCAGAGACCTGTCCTGGGCATGGCAGGGATGACTAGCAAACCTCAGGTCAGAGTAGCCAGCAAGTAGGACAGGCAGAACTGTGAAAGGGCAGTTCCAAGCATCAAGCGCTAAAATCAAAGTTACAAATCGGGATTTGAAGGTGTCAGCAAAGGTGCCCCCTCTCATCTGTGCTAGTCTGTCTGCAGCTGGAGATATCTGTGCATAGTTGTGCTCATTCCTGTGCAGATTCATCTTGGTTTTCCAACTATAAAGTTAATTTCTACTTCTTTTCTGGTCATTCAGTGGGGTTTTTTTAAGGAATGAAAGATACACAGGGCCTAGTGGAAGTCTGAGGAACTTTTGCCAGCAGAGAGGTTTTTCTCTTAGAATAAAATCCCTCCTCAAAGTGCCTCTGCGCTAGAACTTCTGGGATCAGAAGACCAGCAATCTGAAATTGCAGAGAAACATCCTCAGCTCTGTCAAACCTGCCCAGCACAGCCTCCACCACCTCCAGCCAGGACTCCCAGCCCAGGGCAGCCACCATAACTGCCCACGCATTCATCGGTTCTCTCTCTCTGCCTACATGTCTCTCTCTTTGGTTTGAAGGATCAAACCAATCAGTCAAGTCCCAGAACTTGACTCTGCTGCCCGGATGACACTTCCTGGTCTGGTCCAAGTGTCTCAGATCACCACCTTTCAGGGGGTGTTTGGACCACATCTTTGGTTCTCCCGTGTCATTCCCACATTAGCAGAGGGAGAATTATCCTTCTGTCACACAAGTACTCTACGAGAACATTCCTCTCCCAAAGAACCAAGGTTTTTCACAATCACAGTTCAGTTCCCAACAGAAAAGGATGTTCAGAAAGGTGACCATAGTAACGTGGGATCTGTACAACACTCAGTGGTGGGTGCTAATGGTGTCCTACCACCCACCTTGCACACTTGGGTTAATTCACACTAGAACTGCAGCAGCTCAATCATGAGCATGCTCAGAAAAAGGAAACGTAAAAAAACATGTTAATAGCTATTAGAGACAAAAAGGGACAGAAATTCGTTAGGAAGGGAATAAACCAGGAGAATAACCAGCTCTAAGATTTAAAATGCTGTACCTAATGGTGAAGAACAGGCCATGAGTCACTTTATGTATGGTTGTTTGCTGACTGGTTTTCACCTGTTTTTGTTTTTCTTTCTAAAGATGACAGAGAGCAAGATGAGGTAGAACATCAAGTGAACAGAGCTCCAAGAAGCACCTCTGTTCTGGGAATCCTGATAGAAATCAAACTAGATGCCTGGCCAAAACCACGGGGGAGTGCCAGCAAAGGCCTGGCACAAAGGGCAGCCCCTGTGCATGGTATCCCAAGGGGAAACACAACCAAGATGGTTATAACAGGGCTTGACCACCTTCCCTGTTTGTATTGAATAAGCCACCACTGGGGCAGGTGGCTTAGTGTACCTGAGCTGCAGTCAGAACCACAGGGAGCAAAACCCTGTTGGCCCCACTTGCCTGGGCCACTGACAATTGTTCTTAAAACCTTCCCACAAAGAGCTCCTCCAGCTTTTCCATCACTTTTTTTTTTTAGTGCCTAATCTGTTTGTCAGCACACCAAAGCCCCTGGACTTCATCTCACTGACAGAAGGGGGAGAAAAGCTATCGCTGCATCACTGCAGCAATGACTGCCCTATGTGAGGACTTCAGCCTCAAAAGAATGAGGAGGACAGAAGAAGAAAAACTCCAGTTCAATCAGTCTTCCCTCACAGATTATTTTTTAGGCTTTTGCTTGTACTGCCTCTCTCCATCCTGCCATGAGATTTTAATGATACTCATCAAACAGGCATTACACTTTTTCTTTACAATGCCACAGCACCTGTCCAGTCACATATGGGTCCTGTCCTTGGCTCATGGAGTCAGTCAAAATAATTTTCTACATCCAGTCCAAAAGAACATTCTGTCTTAAATCTTCTTGTCCAAGGACATCACCCACTGCCAACTGGGCACCAGACACCAGTTACAGAGCATCTTCTACCAGTGACCCCTGAGATGCAGGAGTCTCTCCCATTCCATGCTGGAAGAACCTTGACTCACCTTCTCCCTCCATAGCAGAGGGAACTTTCTCTACACTAGGAAGAGCTAGGAGATATATTCTGGCAAGGTCTTTTAAGGTGAGGAGGGAAGAGGTGGGGAAGGGAGAGAGAGGGAGAGAAAGGAAATAAATGCAACTGTGGTGAAAAGTCACCGCATTTCATCTGGATACATTCAATTAAAACTAAGAAAAAAAAACCACGAACAGCAGAATATATCCAAGAGAAACCTTCAGGTAACACATTAGGGTTCAGCAGATAAATCTCAGCCACAGCCATTCAATCTCTGGGCAGCAGAGGACTCAGCCAAGAGTCCAGGCACAGCAGCGCATCAGGCAGGGCTCTGATGGTGAGGACATGCAGGCACAAGAACACACAGAATGCAGTGGTGCATAACTCAGTCAGCCTGAATCGCCACTCCAGAGGCTAACACTGGGGCTCCCAAAACCAGAGAAAACCACTCCAAAACCACTCCAAAACTACAGGTGCCTGCATGTGGCACAAGGCAGCATCAGCATAGGTCCCTCCAGCACAGCACAGCAGCAGAAGCGGTCAAGTGAAATCCCCTTCCAGTCCCAAGGCATATTTTCTTAACATGAAGGTGTAGGAGTGATTTCAGCAGCAGAGTTGTTCTTTGCCCCTGAGCCAGAAGGGAAGGGCCACAGCAGCACTTGGGAGGCAAAGGACATGTGCTAGTCATAGGAACAAGCAGGGAGCCTACTAAAGGCTCTGGCACTATTTAGCACATAATTTCTGGAAGATTCCTGTCCCCCACAGGGAGTTTAGCAGCTCTCCAAGGGAGATAAGACTTATTCTCCAGGCAAGGACGGTACTGACTGTTCTGAGGAAGCCAGCAGCAGGGGAAAGAGATGGAAGTGGATCTCGAAGCACCCACATGTCCTGCCCTGAGAACCATAGCTCATCGTTGCAAGGCATGCCAGGCTGATGAGCACAACAGTCCCAATTCCTAGCTACCTCCTTAAGCTGAATTAAGGATTGGCACCCACCCAGGGGCTCAGGACAAGGGTTGTGATCAGCAGGAGCTAATCAGAGCCCTACCACCTGAAACATGGCAGGAGCAGCAGAGGTGAATGCCTGGCCCCAGGCACCATCCCACAGCAGTCCTTCTCAGCAGCATATCAGGGAAGCCCTAGGGTAAGTATATGCCCTTGATGGCAGAGGCAGTCACTGGCAATGCCTGTCAGTCACCCCCTGTGACTGTTCACTCAGTCACTGCTCCAATTTTGCTGTATTTCTGAATGAGCTCATGAAATAAAGTTTAAATCACAGAGTACACTGTCCTGTAAATTTGAGAGATCCAAACAGATCATCACATCCCTCCCAGCAGAGTGCACACTGGGCTCCCAACAGGTTCTGCAGTTGCTGCCTTCTGGAGAGCACCAGTGGCACTCAGAAATGATGGAAATGAGATTGCTTTTGTCAGGTTATTCACAGTTGTCTTACAGTGGTGAATAACTTGACAGAACTCATTTCTTCCTGATGTGCACAAGAATGAGCAATTTTCTCAAGCTTCTTTGTCATCTGGATATACCTTGCTGGACAGGATGACTGCATTGTCACCCAGGATGAACAGTAATGCCCTGAGATGTGCCCATTCACCCAGAGAGATGAGCACAGCACCCATTTCAACCCCAGCCCCAGCAACGAGCCATGGCAGAGCCAGGAGTCACCCCACTCTGAGGGGAGCACTGGGAGCTCACCTGAACCTGGGGTTGAGTTTTGGTTGTCCTCAGGACAAAGCTCAACACAGCACTGCCACCGGGGGTTTTGCCCTAGGCTGTCTAGAGATCTCTGGTTTTGCTGTGTTGCGATGATTTGGACACACAGTGTTCTTACCAGGTGAAAGACCATTTGCTTTCCCTGGCTGATACTGAATGGCTTGTAAATTACCTGAATTACAGCTCTCTCCCTTAATGTCAGACACAGACTGGTACTAACTCACGTATATTGGCATAGACACGCACCATCATTTAGCTGGGTGGCTCGTACAGGGACCTGGCAGATTAATAAGTGCAGTGGTGGTACAGTCAAGGAGGAGATGCGAGTCCTGGAGATTTCAGATGGGATCAGTAAGGATAGGAGCAGACAGATGTCTCCCATGAGCATGGAGCCTGTCCTCTGGATGGGCTGGGCTTCATCCTCCCATGCCTGCTTCTCCATCCTCCCAATATATCCCTTGCGTAAATGCTGTGACTGAGGAGCCTGTAGCATGACCTGGCACCAAAATAATACAGTCTGTGCTTCTGTACAGGAGTCACAATGCTTCCAGATGTCTTCAGAGCAATGAGGATCAACCCACACATAAATAAATGGCTCCATCGGCTCTTAAAGCAAGTCCATCCTTCCTTGCTGACCAAGAGCACTCAACTTTCAGAGAGCAATAATTTCATTTGGATGAATAATGCTCTGGTCAATGGAAAAAGAAGCTCTGCCAGGGATAGCAGGACTGGATGTTTCTGGGTGGAAACACAATCTTTTAACAAAACTGCATTCAGTGGGTGAGTCAGGTTTAGATTCAAGGCCCACATGACTGCCATATACAGAATCCCATATTTGTCACATCTTTGTTTTCCCCATGTACCCAAAACGCATCAGTGAAAACAGCTAAACCATCCCCAGAGAGCCAGGGGAATTTAAGGAAACTGAGGCCAGGGAATATAACACCAGGCTTGGAGGGGAGCTGTGGGCAGACATAATCCCCTTAAGAGACAGTATGCCACCACCATCTTTCCTCTAAGATGGATGGATGGATGGAGGGAGGGGCTGCAGAGGCCATAAAGGTGAGATTGCTATATAGCAAGAGAGCATCAGAGTCACAGTAGTCCAGAGGATGGCACAAAAAGGGCAGCAAGGGCTGGGGGTGGAGGTGGGGAAGAAGAGAACAGCTAATTATCTCCTTTCAGTGGCCAAGATAATTCTTCGAGTCACAAAGTGCAAGGCTTTGGCAACAGGCAGGATTCATTAGGTCTGTCTAACAACTATGCAGCCAAGCACACCCAGGAGTTCCCTGGGTCTCACAGGGAATCAGAGCACTGTTTCCCCTTACTTGCATGCAGATTCTCATCATGCAGACTGTTCTGGAGACAGTCCCTCCCCTCCCCAGTGCCATTGTCCCCACACCATCTTCAACCACTACTCAAAACAAAAAAGGAAGGCTGACTTCACTTGCCAAGGGCTGGCCCCTCAGAGAGGGGTCCAGAGAGGGAGATCTGCCAGATTCAGTGCCTGGGGCTGCTCCTGTTAGGCACGGCGTCCCCACAGGCAGCATCCACAAGCACCACTGTCACTCTGCAGAAGTGGTTGGCACACTGCCACACACAAGTGGGGAAGACAGAATGCTGCCACTCAGTCCTTGCTGTTTTCAGAACTGTGGGCACTTCATAGTTCCAATTACTCTGTTTTATAAGCCAGCTTGGGAGAGCACCAGACACATGGTGAAAGGAAAAATGTCCTGCCCTGATGCCAGCAGAGGTGGGCCCTGCATCAGTTTTAGCTTGCAGTGTCCCTCTCTCCTCACCCTCTCTTCCCACGCAGCCCCTACCTACCCCTATCAGCACCCCAGGCACCTGAAACTCCTCATATACCCTTCCTCCCACCCCTCAAGAGGTCCAGAAGCACCCACGGGTGCCTAACTGTGGGATGTTACTGCAGCAGGCAGCTCCCCAGTTAGTCTAAGGGCATCAGACCAAGCCAAGTCCTGGCACTAGGAAAGCCAGGTGAGGATTGACAGCTCTGGGAGCAGCTGTAGGAGAGGGAACTCTGAGCTGGAGTCACAGATTTTTTTCCCTCCAATCACTGATTTTAACTTCATGTTCAAAAACATCAAGACAAGCAGGTGAGAGCCGGTCCCACATCTTCCATTTCTTCTGCCACTGCCTGGGACTGAGCACAGATGACACCATTAACCTCAAAGAATAATGCCACCTGTGCTCCTCTTCACCTCAGTACCACAGCTTAACATGGGACCTTGCCCTTTTTTGCAAAGCCAGCAATAGTTAAACTCATTCCTTGTGCTGGGGCCTTCAGACACCACTCTCCCTGCAAGACTGAGCCAAAAGCATCTTCTCAGCCCTATAGTCATGGACTGTGACTGCCTGGAAGTTCACAGCAACTTGCACTATTGCATCAATAAAAGGATTCAAATGGAGTCCATTGGACAGGCTCCAATTTGCTGAGCTGGATTCTGGATCAGGCCTTCCCAGAGCAGGGCACGTATTTCAAGGGATATTTAAACACAAATTGTTCAGTGCCATCCGACAGACTGGCACATTGTAGTCAGTTCATGTCAACAGTTTTGACACATGAGAAATAATTTCCATTAGGGAATATTCTCCATAAACAGAATTACCTCACCCTGTGCTCAACCCGTGTCATCAACTGCTCTTGCCCAAAAACAAGAAACAGACGACACCTGACAACAATGGAGAGACCTCACAGACTGGTGCAGCAGAACCTGCAGGGAATACATAGCCCTTGCACCAGGTCCATATGGAGCAGGCTGAAGGCTCTCCCACCTCACATCACCTGAGTACCTGTTAGTGCCACTGCCCCTGAGAACAGCCTGCGGGGAGTCTGAGCAGAGGGGCTGCACCCCTCTCCACAGCACGAGTGGCAGCCAGCTCCTGCCCCCCCAGCCTGGCACAGCCTGCCCCTCTCCAACATGGGGATGCTGTGCTGGAGCACAGCCTGCTCGAGGCTGCAGACAGTGAGCTGTTTGCAGATTTGCTAATATTAGAACATTACACAGCCTGCTGCTAATGTGTTCATCCTGACTTTGTGTGAGACAGCACAATCCTGGTTCTGTGTCCTGTACAGCTTCCTGCCCACAACACCTATCCACGTCCTTCCTGCTCCTACTAATGACTCCCCGCTGGCTGTTGACCCAGCCAGTAGCTAAATCTAGAATAAGTCGATCTTAGCTTAAATTTCTCCCACGTTTGGTGCTGTTTTCAATTAGACCACTTGTGCTTTATTCCCTGAACAATTTAATGAGAAAGCTTTGCAGAGAGAGATGGTTTTAAAGCAGAGGAAGAGCAAAATGCATATAGTTAAAACAACATGAGTTTCTCCCCTGAGCCTCGACTCCATCATGAGCTGCTGCCCTTGTGCACAGGACCCAGTGCAGTGGGGGCATGGAGCAGTGGAGTCGGGCTGGATGAGAGCTTGGAATCTTTGGGTTGGAAAAGACCTCTTTGTCAAGTCCAGTCATTAACCCAGCACTGCCAAGGTCACCACAAAACCATGTCCCCAAGTGCCACATCCTCCAGGGATGGTGACTCCACCACTGCACTGGGCAGCTTGTGAGAAAGTCCCCCCTGAGCCTCCTTTTCTTTAGGCTGAGCACCCCCAGCTCCCTCAGCTACTCCTCATCAGACTTGTGCTCCAGAGCCTTCCCCAGCTCCGCTGCCCTTCTCTGGACATGTTCAAGTCCCTCAATGTCTTTCTTGTCATGAGGGGCCCAAAACTGACGCCAGGATTTAAGGTTCCTCACCAGGGCTGACCAAGGGGATGGGCATGGACCTGAGGGAAGCAAGTGGATCCAGTCAGCAACCATTCACCCTTGGTCCCAGCGACACACACCCTAACACCACTCCGGAGCAGCAGTGTCCAGCCCTTGGGGAAATTGCTTAGACTGGGCAAGGACTATCGTAGGATTGCAGCTCTCTAGCATCTCATCTGAGCTGGCTTGGGAGGGGCTTTGCTGGGATAACTGGATTTTCCAGGATACCTTGTCCCCCAATTAATTTACAGCAGAGTGAACAGGAGATACTTGAACAGTATATATAACACATGCAACTTTGGATCCCATCTTGCAACACCTGGAACAGCCATGGCGTCACAGGGAATTGCCGCTCTGAGTGGGAATACTCTGCCTGCCAGAAGTCAAATGTCCCTGAACTTCCCAAGAGCAGGCAAGATAGTTTCCTAAATTGAAGCTTTATAATGTCTATGAGCAGATTATATATCACACCTGAAGCTTGACAGAGCAGCATTCAGTCTTAGAAGACCTGTCAATCACTTTGGTGTGTAGAAATGTGAGGTGAGTATATGTAAAACAGCACAGCAGAAAAAGTAAAATGTAGAAGACGTGACATTCCCTCTGCACAGAGTCCTTGTAGGCACCAGCTCGACAGAGGGAAATAACTGAAACAGAAAAATATAATAATTGGATTTTTTTTTCAGGCTGCTTTACTGTTGGCTTAAAAAAATGCACAGTTCCACAGTCAGGAAAGGACTACCTGAGGAAACATGAAAAACCGAGGGGCAAGAAAACACTCCACAGACCAGACTGGCTAGGAGAGAAAATGAAAGCAGTTAAGAATTAACTGCTCCCCAGCCAATGTCTAACAAATAACAAGAGCTAGAAAACCGGTAAGGGAAGGAAGGAGGTTGCTATAAGCAACACAAGCATGTTGAGGAGCTGCAATACTAGCAAAGACAGGGTAATAAATATTTCTGTTCCCTCTTGGCAAGTGGTCATAATGGGTTCCCATCACAGGGTGCTGAAATACTCCCCAGCAGTAATTGAACCTGGCAATCAACAGAAACCCCAGAAACAGACTCTAATCATCAGAACCAGAACACTTTCATCTACATTTTCTAGTAACTCTCAGGCCAGCCAACACTGACTTTCCGTAAATTTTCAAACTCAGGTCTCAGGGCTGCAGGGGGATTTGCAAAAGGAACCAGGAGGACACAGGTAACTGCACAGCCATAAGCCTGATGCCAACTCAGGAAGATAATGGAAAAGCTGAAAAGGGATTATTTAATTAATGTCACGTGATGGCAGGACAGAGCTTTTACCAATGTCTTCTTACATAAAATATCTACTTGCAGTGAAAAATATCAAGTGACTTTGATGAGAGCTATTTCTATAACCCCACTGTGATTGGCACTGTCTACCAGAGTGTCCCCGAATGCTCGATTACACACCGGAACAATACCAAATCAGAATAATGCTCACCAAGTGGGTTAAAACCCCATTAACTACAGCTAGAAAGGGAAAATCATGGCTGAGACAGTACCACTAGTGATGTGGGAGCCTTTATCACCCACCCTGTCTGGCAGGCTGGGAGAAGGCAAGCATTTGGCATCTAAAGCCATCTAAATATTGCCGTATTGTACCAAGGAAAAAAGAGAAGCCCCATTTGCAAGCTGGAATCTCAGCCCTAGCTGAGAATGGAAGCTGCACACTCTCAGACTGGGGGCAAAGCATGCACTTCTTTTACCAGGCAATATAAAAGTGTTTGAATTGGTAGCAAGTCATCCACCCCACAGTGGAAATGTTCAAGTTAAGGCAAAGGTTTTCTCAAAGAAAAGTTAAAGGTCAGCCCCGATGATAGGGCTGGCAGGAGCTTGTTTGCAGAGGGGAAGGGCACACTGTCTGACCACCTGGGCTCTCTAGGGTGAGACAAGGCTGGAAATGTTCTCTGATGGCCAGCTCACCTGAGCAGAAAGTCACTGAGTGGCACCATTGTCCCCTCTCATGGACTGGTACTAGTGTTTGCATTCCCTCCTTGTCTCCCTCACTCATGAGCTGATTCCCTTCGTGAGATTTGACCCCCAAACCTGGGCATCTCCCACCCCACTACTAAGCACACAGAGCCCAGAGGTTTCAAGAAAGAAACTGCTTTCATATCTCTCTTGCACTTCCCCACACCCAGCAGTCATAATGTCTGAAAGCTCATGGCACGATCCTGAGGGGCCCAGCAGGAAGGGTGTCCCCATCCCAAAGTTCAGAGGGGAAGAGAGCAGCTCAGAGACAGGGAGAGAGCCAGGGAATGCAGCAAAGGAGGAGCAGCATGAGCACTATGGGGAGATGCAGAAAGATGCTGAGTGACTTTTGGAACTCAGGAGACAAGGACCACCTCCCACACTGGCTCCAGCACTTTGGAGACAGTCTTTTCTCTACGATCAAAATCTCTCCATTTTCACCATCTGCTTAAGTTAGTTCTTCTTCACATCTCTCTGGCCCCCCAGGAAATAAATGCTGGGTTTTGCCTCCTGCCCATTCAAGCTTTCAATGTCACCAGCTAACTTCCCACCCTCCTGTAAGCCCACTCAGATATCCAGCTGGCCCTGTGGGCAAATTTACCCAGACACTGTCTTTGGACCGGAAGTCAGCTTAAAGAAGACAGAGGTCCTCCATCAACCTGCACCTCAGGAAGTCCCCCATCATCCCCACATCACCATGGGCCAATCAGAGCTCAAATCAGTCCAACAGTTTAATTACCTCGGTAGCCTCATCTCCTCAGATGGTAAGATCGACGGAGAGATAGACAACAGATTACCAAAGGCATACAGTGCTTTTGGAAAACTTCACAAAAGAGTATGGCGTAATAAACACTTGAAGAAAAGTACCAAGATCAGTGTTTACAGAGCCATAGTGTTGTCGACTCTCTTATATGGCTCCGAATCATGGGTCATCTACCGCCACCACCTGCGTCTCTTAGAACGCTTCCATCAACGCTGCCTCCGTACAATCCTAAACATCCACTGGTCAGACTATGTGACCAACACATCTGTTCTAGAGCAAGCAGCTATCACAAGTATTGAGGATGTTGAGAAACACAGCTGCGTGGGCAGGGCACGTCTCCAGGATGAGGCCACCGCCGCCCTAAGATCTTGCTTTATGGGTGAACTGCCACGGCTGCCGCAGAGAGGAGCCCCGAAGAAAAGATACAAGGACTCCCTGAAACAACATCTCAGCCTTGGCCATATTGATCACCATAACTGGTCTACTCTGGCCTCAAATCGGGAGGCCTGGAGAAACACCATCTATAACGCAGCTGTCTCCTTCGAGAACACACGCAGGATCACTCTCGAGGAGAAAAGGCAACGCAGAAAGAACCGTGTATTGCAGAATACACCATCTAAGGAGTCTTTCTGCTGTGCCTTTTGCAATCGGATATGTCTGTCACGTATTGGCCTCATAAGCCACCAGCATGCCTGTAGCAAATGTGGATAGAGCCTTCCCAAATCTTCGTTCGCGAAGCCCAGTCATGATGATGATGTCTTCCTCTGGTGTCACTGCCCCATCCCAGCTCTTATATCAGGAAGATATGAGACACCGGTGTCATCCCCATCTCTGGGCAGTGAATCAGCACACATGGATATCTTTCAGGTGAGTTATTGACTCTCTTGATAAGCTGAGAAGTAAAACATTCATTTCCCAAGTCAACTGAAAACACTTCTATTCTGTAATCTGAGTGGTGCTGGAATTTGGCTCTAATTAGATTGTAGGGAGAGGAGCAGGGACACACAGTCTGCCCCGCTGTTCACTGCAATCAGGACAACCAATCCCACCCCCTGCAGGGATCACCAGAAAACAGAACCGGCTCGGTCTCCCACCCACAGGAGCCACATGCTCTCCTGTGCACTTACATGTTCCCTGCTGCCGGGGTGCTGCACATGTGCAACGAGCCATGGAGAGGACAGCCAAGAGACAGGCTCCATGTGCAGCCACTCACATCCTGGGCAGAGGAGGCAAACCTTTAGGTCCATGCAATACATCCTTATCTATGACAGGCCATGACACATGTCAGGTGAGTCTATGACAAGTGCAGACTACCTGGTTCTGAAGCATTCCTATTTCCTGTGGCTCCCACGCAGCCCCTAGCTGAGGGAAGGGAATATTATTCTGTGGGTCCTTATGAATGGTGTGTCTGTCTCTTTTTCAGACTTACCCAGACACAAGCATTACCCAGAGGACTGCCCAAGCTTTTGAGAACTCAGCACCACACTTACACCAGCCTCACCCACTGCCCATGGCTCTCTGCAAGAACAGCAGCAGGACCAGCCAGCAGTCCTTCCAGATCACTATATAGCAACTGAATCTTACAGCACTGAGGTCTAAGCTTCTCCCACGCTAAGTGTGCACCAAGAATCTTCCCTGTTCCTCAGCTTCTCCCTTAATGAAAGAATAGCAGCAATAGTATCACCAAAGCAGCATCCATAACAGTCCCCTAACCCTCTTCACATGGGGGTTTGTAAGGTCTTGTTAACATTCCCTTTGGAACACTCAGAATTTTCTTGAGTTGGAGCTCAGTCTGGAAACAGGTGTGCTTTATCAAAAACAGAAGGCAGCTGGGAATTTTCAAACCATGGAAGTAAGAAATCAAGGCCTAAACTTTCCCTAGTACATGCTCTGCCAGAGCAAACCCCACCCAAACAGACACTGCCTCTCACAGCTGCCAAAAAAACCTCCAGGCACCCCAGCGATCTTGGCAGGTGTGTCAGTGGTATTCCCTCGACCCAGCTCTTCCACTACTTTCACTCTGCCTTCCTGGCTTGCTGAAACACCAGGAGCTCCCTCCTGTCTAAGCCATGGATTGTGGTGGTTTGAGACCCTCAAAAATCCAATTTCCAAGTCCAAGCCCCCCTCCCATAAGTCACCCCACTGTGAGAGGGGTTTTCCGGACACAACACAAGACTCAATATGGGGGGGAAGGGAATTATATTACAATTATTACACAAGTAAATATTATAATACATTATATACACAATTCTAACTATCTCTCCTATGGTAAAGCAATATTTACATTGGATCAAGTCTCCTCTGCCTCCAATAAAAGTCCAGAAGAGAAGAAGGAAAGATCCTTTCCACGTTCAGGGCAGCAGTCATAGCTGGAGTTGTTGTAGCTGGCTCTCTCCATTACACACAAGGGGGTCTCCTCTCACCCCTCTCAGCCCTTCGGCTCCAAGTGAAGGTCTCTCTCCTGTGGACTGCGATTGCTGGGACAAAAGCTCGCTTCACCACATCATATCATGAGGTGTAAGACATCCCATGAAAGTCCCTTCCTCGAGTGGTCAAGTTCCCTCAAGTCAGAACGTTTCGGGCTGCTCTCAGTTCAGTCTTTGCCCCAAGCATCCCATCAGAGTTCCGTTGCTCTGTCTCAGCTGCCAGCCTGGCAGCAGCAGCGGGGGAAGAAGGCCACTTCCCCCGCATTCCGTCCAGCCGTCCTGGTCCAGCTTCCAGGACGTCTCTGAGCTTCTCAGTTCCTCTCTCCGGTGCATGCTGCATTTTAGGACTCCCATCAAGTAGAAGTCCACCCCCTCCTCCCAAGAGGGGTCTCAAAGGGGTTTTGGGGAGATTTAATTCAGTCTTACCCCAAAACTATCTTTGTTGACCTTAGTCCTCTCTCCCTCCCTCCGTCAGCTTGGCTGCAATGCTGTCTTTGCTGCTTCTCTCTTATCTTCTTGGCTTTCAGCCACAGTTCTCTGTTCGGTGCTGTCTCTGCTGCCACTCCTGCTGCCCACTCACAGTGGAGAAAAACTCCCTCAGCTCTTGGTCACAGTACTCAGCCCAGTTTAACACTGTTTCTGAGTTTCTGCAGCCCCAGCCGGGGCTGGTGGGGCCTTGGCCCCCAGCGGGGCTCCTAGCCCCCTGTCTCCTCGTGGTCTCAGACCATGGCTGCCACTTTTTCAGCTACGTCATCCTCCTTCTTTTCCGGTCTGGTGTGATATGTTTTAATTCTGCAGGGGCGCTGATTGGGTCAACACCAAGAAACACCACCCCCTCGGGGTTACCATTTTTTTTAGCTCCAGGGGAAAACACTTTTTTTTCCCACCACAAGGATGCAGGCCAGCATTTTCATATTCAGGCTGAGCACCCATGGATTCGTGTATTCTGCCAGGATCGAGTGTCTGGAGGAACAAAGCCAATGCACATCTCAGCTCCACACCTCTCCTTCTGATCCCAGTCACAGGCCTGCTGCTGGCTGCTGCTCCCTGGGAGTGGGGTACGCCAGGTTCTTCCTAGCTCCAGTCCCCAGTGACCCACATGCATCCTCCCCTGTACCCCAAAGCTGATGACACAGTGCTGCCATGATGCTTCCATCCACTCGACTCCTCTACAAGAAGCAAGCAAGGTCAGTCTCCTGGAAATGAGCAACAAACCGAGGTTTCCCTCCCCAGTGGCCCACCCTAGAAATGAGAGCCTGGACCTGAAAATGGGGGACGCAGGTGGAATAGCAGCTCTGCTAGAGCAAACACCTTGAGCATGGGCTCTGCCAAGCAAATCACCTTCAGAAGCAGGTGCATCAACCTCTGCACCACCTCCTCTCTCCTGCTGAGGATGAAGATGGGACCGGATAGGTGTGACACTGCACTCCCCTGTGACTGTCAAACCAGCTTGTCTGCTGCCACTTCAGACAACACAAGCACTGTCAAGCCGGGGGGGGGGGAGGGTGGGAGCACAGACCCCATCCCAAGTGTTGCTATGCCCAGGCTGTGCAGCCGCCAGCACTCGGCTCACTGTCAGGCTGGGCCCCTGGCTACCTTCTCATCAGCACCAGGCTAGCAACTGCTGCTTGGAAGCATCTTCCTGCTTGCACTTCCACAGCACTAGAGCCTCCAGGCTGCCTTCCTGAGGAATGTTCCATCCATCCATCTCCAGCTGCTCCAGTTATACCAGTCATGGACTAAATGAACTCAACAAACGTCTTGGGGGGATGATCAGGGACTAGTGAAATAATACCCAAGCTTGTGCACAGTTATAGGTGTATATATCTACGTATATAGTTGAAAAGTGTAAATCTGGGCATGGCATAAATAGTATAGAATAAGGTGATGCCTTAAGCCCCTAATGGTTTTTTATTTTTCTAATATTTGTAAGACTTGTAAGTTTTATAAGTAAGTTTTAAAAGTAGCAACCTTCCCCCCCTTGTCCCTCGTTCCTTTCCCTTTCTCCAGCACCCTTGTTTATACATTCCTTAACCCTCTTACCCCATTCTATCCTCCCTATATCACTTGTAGCCCCAAATCTAATAGAAATGTTTAGTCTTTTGTCAAGGCAAGGCCTAGACAGTTGACAGAACAGCATATCTGGGCCTAAACCACAGAATAGGTCAGGAATTAGGTAACTATGTACCCTTTGTGCTCTGATGATGCTGAAGATGGGAGGAAGGGGGGGTCCCAAAATACACCCCAGACTCATTTCAAGGAGGCGGACCAGAGGAAAGGACACAGGGTGGGCACATCTGGGATTGGATGGATGGTGTTATAAAATGTAACCTCTCAGGCACAGCCCGCGTGCATCCTGTAACATCTTGCCTTGGCAGAATAAACCCTTTCTTATCTCACCCCTAATTAACTGCTCCTGGAGATTTTTTTTCAGCACCAAAATACACCGGCAACAAAGGGATGGATAATGTTATGGTTACAAAGCAAGGGGGTGGAGCTTTAGTGCTGAATATTCGATACCACCCACATCACTGCTGGGGTGTAGTTTTTGGCAGGGGAAAAAAAACCTAAGGCAGCCACCAGAACCCGGAAATCAACATTTTTGCCTTGCTCTCTCCAGGAAGGAGCAGGGTCAGCCACCCTGTGTACCCAGTCCCCACTGCCACCACTGGGGTCAGCATTTTGGTAGTAAACCCGCCATTTTGAACGAATCAGCTCTCCAGGTTTTGGGTTGTCCCCATTTGGTTTTTCGTTGTTCCCAGGCAGGGAAAGGGGGTGAAGTTTAAGCCAGGAGAGCCTCTTTGCCATCTTGCCTTTGTTCCCAGGGGGCCATGTGGTGTTGCTGCATGGGAACAGTCACCACCTTGTTCTAGGGGGGCTAGGCAACATCTTGCCTTTGTTGGTTCCCTCTTTTGCATAATCTCTTACTATTGTTGTTGTATATATTGCAATTTCTTTAGTAAATTGTGACTCCTCTCCTAGTATTCTTTCCTCCACTGTCAACGGGGCAATTTGAGTGGGCTTGGTTTTCCCACTGAGTTTTAAAACCAGCACACCACGTTAGAAAAGCCTGTCCCTGGGAGCTGCTTTACGTGCCCAGATGCCTGGAAAGGGCTACCCACAATCGGACCAGGAGTGGGGACAGACTTACAATAGGAGCGTTCTAGAGACCCTGACCCTGTCATCCTGCCCCACCCCATAGAATCTTCGCCAGCACCAGCAGAAGACAGCGGGAGAGAGGCTGGTTTGCCAATGGGTCAGGGATAAGGTAAGCTCTGCAGTTGGTGCCCAGTTCCTTGGCTGGCACCTGGGGACCCACCTGGGCAGAGGGGTTATCCACCACTGCAGCTGCCTCTTGAAAGCTCTCCTTTAAGATCCCATGCCTGGTCAAAAACCATGAGAACCTGAAGATCATTGAGGACTTGCTGCCCCTCGGCATATACACATAGACATCCCTACACAGGAAGTGTGGGTGCAGCTATGATTCCTTCAGGTAGACATGAATTCAACATGAAAAAGGAAAAGCAAATAAGGTACACCCATATACAGGGAAACTGAGTCAGGCCACTGGTGAGACATCCTCACGGGACCCACACAGGATGGCAAGGCTGCTCCGTCTCACAGCCTGTGAGACGAAGCATCCCTGAACTGCACAGAATATCTCAAAAGCTGAAAGGGATCCATAAGTACCATCGAGTCCAACTCCCTCCTCCTCTCAGGACTAGCAATTTAAAAAATAATCACAATTCAGAAAAGAGTAGGGTCATTTACAATGTGACAGTTAAATGATTTGCCTCAAGCTGATACTGCTGTTCATTTTTTAACTGTTGGCATTAACAACTTGTTGAAAATCAATGTTCAGTCTTCCGTTTCTGTTCGGTTGTGTTGCTCCGTGTCACTCAGTGGAGACAACGAAAGCAGTGTGCCCTGTGCTTCTGTCACTTCCTGCCTTCTGAGTCCCTTCCCTTCACACAAGACCATTCACTCCTCTTTTTGGACACTGTGGGTTGGCCACTGGGGATTCCACCCCTCCTGACAGGAATCATCTCACTCCACTCCTGTTCTAAGCTCGGGAACAGCCTTCCCACCGTGCACGGCTATGCCCAAGCCCCGGTTCAGTGGCAGGGTTACAAGGCTCACCTGACTCAGGTGATGGCCTGCATCCTCCAGCAAGGGACTGGCATCGTGTGGCTGCATCTCTTCCAGTCCTCCCGGCTCACAGGGGCTGTCTCACTGCCCAGCAGATCCCCAGGTCTCCCCCACCCCCGAGAAGCTCTGAGCAGAAATGGAGCCGAGCCAAAGCCCAGGCCTGGAAAGTGAGATCTACACCTTCCTGAGCTGGTTGGCAAGAAAAAGATTCTTTGAGATTAAGCAGGATATTGCTGCTTTTGCCACCTTGATGGGTGGGTGCAGAGCTCAGCACGAGGCATGTGCCAGATGACTTCCCTTGGAGCTGGGCTGGGCAGGCAGCTGCTCTGATCCCAGCAACTCAAGCAGTCTCCAGCAGTCCTCCCTGCACTGCCCTCGCGCATCAGAGCTGGAATCAGGACTGGCATTCCATTCTGCACACTCCTGCCTTCCAGAACCGAGGAAGACTTTTCTCATCAGAAGAAAACAACACGCATTTGGTTGCATATTCTACCCCTACCAGCAGGAAGCTGAGTTGGAGAGGATGTGACAATATTGATTGAACCGCACGCACTAGTGTGAATTAAAAAAGGAGCTCACTCTGCACAAAGGGAGGGCTAAAAAAGACCATAGACAGTTAATAATCAGAGAGCTTATTAACCATAAAAACATTCTCCTCTGAGAGACTGTTAATGGTGAGCAGCTCCACACATGCACAATCACTTTCTAAGCAGAAAATGGTCTGGATCAGAGCAAGGGTTGGTAAATGCACACCCAGGGTCATGGCCGCAACTAGTCATAAGGCTGACTGGAATCAGTAACAAGTCTGCTATTGCATCAGCCCACCCAGGCCTCTCTACCTTCCACATTCATTCACACACATTCATCAGTCACAGCCTGATGCTCACGTGTAGGCTCTGTTATGGCCTGCAACCTGTGACATCAGCATGCATTAGGCCAAGCACAGCACCAAGTGTCGAGTCCCCAGAGAAGGAGGCTGCAGCAGCACAAGGTTGGCACTAACCCACACAGAATCCCAGGTGCAAGGGCATGTTTTAGGGATACTGGAAGGAGCATCCTGGGAGATGAAGTCCCAATTGTACTCCTGCACATAGGCACTGGGGTGCCCCATGGTAATTGGTTAAGAGAATCACGTGTTGTTTTAAAGTGCATATAAAAGATGCTGTTTGCTCCCAATAAACAGATTTGGTTGTTTGGACCCCCAACCAACCGAGTCGTGTGAGTTTATTATATTAATAAATGCCACACCCGGGGATCTCACAAAGGGGCAGGAAGGAAGGGCACAGACAAGACAGGCCACATGCCCAGAGCAAAGGTCTATGCAGGACAAATAAAAATGAAAGCAACATACCAACCTCTAGTCTCCACCCTTGGAGTGATTCAAAACCCCTCTGAACACGGTACTGGGAGACAAGGTTTGGACAGCCCTTCTTGAGAGGAGAATTGGACTGGACAGACCTAGAGATCTCCCTTCCAGCCTCAACCATTCTGTGATTTCTTTGAACACAGAGCTCTGGATGGCACTTGGAAAACAACCAAGCTGTCAATGGACAATCAAGCTTGCTGTTTTCTAGGAAAAATGGTGAGCCTGCAGTGCTCACCTCAGCACACATGTAGGATCCTGGGCAAGGTATTCCAGTGAGGGAAGCCACCAGAAACAGTCTGGAAACAGCTAGCTGGAGCCCACCTCCTCGAGAGTGATCCTGCATGTGTTCTCAAAGGAGACAGCTGCGTTATAGATGGTGTCTCTCCAGGCCTCCCGATTTGAGGCCAGAGTAGACCAGTTATGGTGATCAATATGGCCAAGGCTGAGATGTTGTTTCAGGGAGTCCTTGTATCTTTTCTTCGGGGCTCCTCTCTTGCGGCAGCCGGTGGCAAGTTCACCATAAAGCAGGATCTTAGGGAGGTGGTGGTTGGTCCTTCATCCTGGAGACGTGCCCTGCCCATCGCAGCTGTGTTCTCATCAACATGGCTTCTATACTTGTGACTGCTGCTTGCTCTAGAACAGATGTATTGGTCACATAGTCTGACCAGTGGATGTTTAAGATTGTTCGGAGGCAGCGTTGATGGAAGCGTTCCAGGAGTCGCAGGTGGTGGCGGTAGATGACCCATGATTCGGAACCATACAAGAGAGTAGACAGCACTATGGCTCTGTAAACACTGATCTTGGTACTTTTCTTCAAGTGTTTATTACGCCATACTCTTTTGTGAAGTTTTCCAAAAGCACTGTATGCCTTTGCTAACCTGTTGTCCTTCTCTCCGTCAATCTTACCATCCGAGGAGATGAGGCTAATGAGCTCATCCTGCCCACAGATTTATTGTACCGTCCTCCCAGTAAGGCAAAAGGAAACGCAGCATGCATAACCAAGAACAGCCACTCACTTGTGAGAGAGCACACAATCTCAGATACTAATTCTTTCACAGCCCACAGGAGCATTGCAGGTCTGAGGGTCTTTATTTCAGCTATCAACGGCTAAAGGGATGAGTTACACACTGTAGCATCCATAGGCAGCAAATCAGTGTAGCAGTGTGGTACTCACTTTGTATTTAATGACAGGATGAGGGACTGAACAGCTGTGCTCAAGGTACCAAGGTAACTCCAAAGGCTAGCAGCGAAAACAAGATACTAAACCTGGAAAAGACCAATGAGCCCAACTAGGGCTTAGGGAAAAAAAAAAATCACATTGATGCCAGGGAAAAAAAGAAAAAAAAAACCAAAGAGTTCAAACATCAGCAAGTAAGAGCATCCTCAAAGGCGAATCAGTAACATGGGCATGGACAGAACAGGCAGGAGAGGGAGTCACTCAGGGTTAGTGATAACTACAGCTGGAGCAGATCACAGTAAAGTACTTCACTACGTGGAGCAACATGTCCTACCTTTTATGAAGTATGTTAAATTACCCTTCCCCTCTTCCCAGCCACCCCCCAGTCCAGGAGTTAAGTTACAGCACTGTGTACAGATCCAGTTAATGAGGGTGGTCCAGAGCCCTCATCCCTTGTAACAGACCCGTGTAACTCATCAGGAGCTTGGGAAATGTGAGGCACACAATGCATAGGAGGACAGGGACAGGTGGAAGCTCCAATCACCCAGCACTGCTTTGTGACCTGCTTATGCAGCAGTCCCAGACAAGGCTACTAAAGCTGTGTCTCTGGGTACACTGACCCTGCCCTTTGGAGGGCATCTGGCAGTGAACTCCAACATTCCTCAGGCTGACCTAGACTCAGATGGGATGAGAAAACAAAGAGAGAGACACTGGAAGTACTGTAAGGGCTTAAACTATTCCACAGAGAGTTAATATGGCCTGTAGTTCCAGTAACTGGAGAAAACGGAGATCTGAAAAGCAAGAAGAAAAGCAGGTAAGTTCCTGTACCCCTTAGACCACGGAGGAAAGACCACATAATAATGAGGTCTGAGCTTCACAGCATTACACACTTCAGCAGTGCGCTGCTGATGGGCAGGTTTGCTGCTGCTGTCACTGAAGGTACTTGGAGCACAAAGTTATTTGCTCAAGGTGGCAGCCAGGCCAGCTGCAGAGCTGGAACTGAGCATTGCTCTACTGGAATCTAGGTTGCTGAGGTCTCCATGCTCCCCTCCAGCACCCTGGTGTTTCCGTCATCCAGCTCATGACGGAGAACACAAAAGTGTCTACTTGCTCCTTTCCATCTAGTCACTAGCTCAGCAGACATCTGCCACACCACTATACTTATCTTATGGCTGTCAGCTAGGCAGTGCCAGCCAGCTCCCTGGCTCCAGAGCACTGACTCATCCCTTGTTTTCAGCAAGTTGTACAAAATAACATCGCATCAGATCTAAGGTCCTCTCAAAATCCAGAGTCAAAACCAAAGCCCCTTCTCCAAGCCCATTACCTTGTCCTTCAGTTGCTGGCAAAGCTGCAGTGAAACTGTGAAGAACACAAGGGCATCATTTAACCACGGGACAACACATTCCACTTTATGGACGTGGCTGACTTCATACCGCTGGCTGCCAAACTCACTGGAGAGGGGAAGAAGAGCACAGCTTCACACACAATGGCACAGAGCACAACTCCACTGTCCTCCATTCCCACAGGAGAGACTGATGACTTCTACCACATTTAAATCAGCATCTGGCAAAGTTACGAGAATGCAAAGACTCAGTCCACCTCTGACCAGATTTAGAGTTAAGCTAAAGGGTGAAGGCAGAAATTTCTTAACATTCCAGAGAGGCACAGAAGCAGGAAATGACGATGGCAACACCAATAACCGAACGCTCATTTTGGTTGAAAACTCTTATTCTAACTAAACTCATGGCACTGTATGGATGGGCTGGATCCTAGAAATTCACATCTTTGGGCCTTTATGGACAAGTCATTAAAGAGACAAAACAGAACATTCACAGGCACAGCAAGTGACTCAGTCCAGCTTCTCTGCTTCACAGACGCTACAATGAAAACTGCACACAGCTATTTGGATCTCACCCTCAGCACACACTTACACCTGTTACCCAGGTACACTACCCCTGTAGTGACTGTACTTACAACATGGCCCCAGGGTTATGTAAAATGGACCCTCCAGCAGGCTTGAAGTTCTAGAGAAGGAAAAGTTCATTAGGATTTTGATGCAGTAAACAAACCACTTAGAAGAAAGGCATTTCAGGTTTGCACTTTCAGTAGCCTGACACCTAGAAATGCCCACACTCTATTTGCCTGGATACTCCATCCATATGTAATCCATGTTTTCAGATCCCTTTCTCCTCCTCCATTAAAAATATCCTACACAGTGGTGGAGTTCAATTTAGCTCCAAATATTAGCACTACAAAAATAAGATAAGAAGATCCAGAAGAAAAACATAACATAGATTTTTAGGGAAATCTTCCTTACGGAAGCACTGCATTTCATAAAGTTTAAGAGTTTAATGATGTTTTTACAGGTGTATTGGGTTTGCGTGGCCAGTTTTTGGTAGTGGGGGGGCTACAGGGGTGAATTCTGTGAGCAGCTGCCAGAAGCTTCCCCCGTGTCCGCCAGAGCCAACTCAAGCCCGCTCCGGGATGGACCTGCCGCTGGTCCATCAGGACGAGCCCATCAGAGATGGCAGTGACTCCTTGGGGATAAGCTATTTGAAAAGGAAAATAAAAAAAAGTTATTGTGCAGAGGGAGAATATGTGAGAGGAACAGCTCTGCAGACCACCAGGGCAGTGCAGAAGGAAGGGGCAGGAGGTGCTCCAGATGCTGGAGCAGACATTCCCCTGAGATTCCGTGGGGAAGCCCCTGATGAGGCAGCTGTGCCCCTCCAGCCCACGGAGGGTCAGAGGGGTGCAAAGATCCACCTGCAGCCCAGGAAGGAGACCCACACTGGAGCAGGTGGATGCTCAAGAGAGGGCTGTGAACCCATGGGAAACCCATGCTGGAGCAGGATCCTGGCAGGGACCTGCAGACTCATGGAGAGAGGAGCCCTGGGAGCAGGTTTCCTGTTAGGATTTGTGACCCTTTGGGGGACCCACACTGGAGCAGCCTGTGCCTGAAGGGCTGCACCCTGGGGAAGAGTGACCCACGCTGCAGCAGTTTGTGGAAAACCGCTGCCTGTGGGATGGACTTATGCTGGAGAAGTCCATGGAGGACTGTCTCCTGTGGGAGGGACCCCACACTGGAGCAGAGGAAGGACTCCTCTCCTTGAGCAGTGGCAGGAACAACATGTGACGGATGAACTGACCATGATCCCCATTCCCATCTCCCTCCACTACTGGAGGGAGGAGGGAGAGCCTGGGAAGGAGGAAGGGGTGGGGGAAAGGTGTTTTTCAGATTTATCTTATTTCTCTTTATCCTGCTCTGATCTTGTTAGTAATAAATTCAATTAATATCCCAAATTCGAGTCTGCTTTGCCTGTGACTGTATTTGGTGAGTGATCTCTCCCGGACCTTATGTCAACTCATGAACTGTTATATTTTCTCCCCCCTGTCTGGTTGCAGAGGGGAGTGACAGAGCAGCTTTGGTGGGCCCTGACATCCAGCCAGGGTCAACCCACTACATCAAACTGATCCATGCAACAGGTAAAGGAGAAAAGTATCCATCAAAACTCCATTCAGGAAATGCAAGATGCTACTTTGATGTAAACTGGATTAATATAATTATGCCCTCCCAAAATTACGCAAAATTATCAAACCATATTGTAAGTACTTAGTGATAAATAGTTACTGGCTTTCTCCAGAGCACTGGTATGTTCTTCTGGGCTAAGTAGCCATGCCCCAAATTAGATTTAGAGACAGTGCTCTGTGTGCAGCAGACCTAAACACAGACACTTAGCACCAGTTACTGTCATTTCTGCCTTATCTTATGCCCATAACATCGTACCAGTGTGATCTCCTCCCTGCAGTGGGATGCAGGGAGAGGGAACTAAACAAGACTCAGGAAACAGCAGACATCACCTTGGTTGTGCTGGGCTGCAGCACATGGAGCTGGTAGACAGTGAGGCACAGCTTGTTCAGATTAATATAGAAATTCACAAGGATGTCTGGAGGCAGCACAGGGGTGAACATTTTCTGGTGAGAAAATAAGTAGTTTCTTTGTCAGTGAAAGGACCATCATTTCTAATGCTGGGAAATCACTCCCTTTTCCTAAGCCACACTACAATTACAATGGCAAGAGAGACATTAGGAGAGAAACAAAGACTGAGCAGCTGCAGGCAACGCTTGTTTCTCTCACTGCCCTTGATCAAATGGTATGTGCACGACAGTGAAAAGAGAGGATGGAGCAGTGTTCACAAGGGCAAATCATCCCTAGACAAGACTCCTGAGCAGAGAACAGAACTTAGGCATGAGGACTGGTTCTCAGAGAGTAAGTCATCTGCCACTCCCACAGGAAGATACAGAGCAGCCAAAACCACTCACGGTTTGCACTTGCTTCATTTCTGCCTCAAGAGATACTTCAGAAACCCACTTCCACCAGGATGCTGCCCAACATCCAAACTGTTGCATGCTGCCAGGCCTGTATGGAGGTCTAGACCAGCATATACTTACTGTGAGACCGCTAGAGGCAATTTCTGGTAGTGTTAGGGTAGCTGGAGTGGTCAGTCGATTTCGGGCTCTGGAGAGCTGCAACATCACAGCATCCATAAGCTACAAGATAACATACAGAAAACTGCTGAGTGTGATCCCCAAACAGCTCTGGACAGCATCCTGCAGAATCCTACAGCCTTCTGCAAGTGTTACAACAACCACAATCACCTCCTCTAACCCTTCCAGGAATTCAGGGATGTATTGGGAAGGGGTGCCTGCCACAGAAATGCTGTTTAACTGTTACCACAATCAGACACTCGTGAGACAAGCCAGGAGTGTTCAATACCAGGGACTGACAAGAAAACAGCTATTCATTACAAGAATACCAAGAGAACATGAGCTCAATTACTGATGCCACAGAAGCATCGACAAACTCATCATCGTCATCTCTTCAGAGGAGGGGGCATTAAGGAAAAAAACACACTGCTTTCACGTTCTCCCCATTCCCACATCACAAGTACAACTGCTGAATGGGCTCCCCCCCTCCATAACCAGCTATGACCGAGGGAACTAGAAAGAAGAACCAGCTCATTGTGAGGCCAACCCTGCCAGAAACCACAGTTCAAAGGCTCTATTCAGGCAGACTTTCTTTCCCAGAAAAAAACGGGGAAGCAACATAGGTCTGTAATAGAGCTCATGATTGCTAAGATGAAGGCATTTTATATTATAACTGATTCCTCTCCCTACTTCCACCTGAAATTAAAAAGAAAATAGTTTTATTACCTAAACTTCTCCCTATGAGCAGCCCTTGCCCATGTGGAAACTAAAAAAGGTCTAGTTTTCGCATGTTTGATGTTGTGATGGATTGCAATGAGCAAGTTGAAAATCTGGTGCCTTCAGAGAGAACTTCCAAGCAGAGGGTTGGGCTTCACTGCCATGCAGCAGCTGCTCTATCAGACCCCAACAGCTACTACTGGCAAGTGAGAAGTCACTTTCAAATCCTCAGTAAATCACAAGTACTGTCATCTTCTCTTTGCTGATGGCTGCCTCACTGCTGCTCTTGCCAGCAGCACTGATCAACAGAGAACTGTAATCACACCATCCACAGAAGATCGAGGAAGATCCTCCCAGATTATCACTGGTGTGCAACAGGGCACCAACTGCTCAGATTACTGATGCCAAACTGGTACAGATTCATATCAAATACAAGGTCACATGGACACTCCTTGACACAGGTACGACTGCAAAGTCCATTTCCATTACGAGACTCAGACAGCAATGTGCATTAACTGTGTTTAAAACAACAAATGGAGGGAGGAAAAATGCATGTTCCTACCCAAGCAGCAAGGGCTTTCTCCTCACCTTGAGCACCTCTGAGCCTGTTTTGAACTGGTAGTTCACATCTCGGTTCATAAGCAGGTAAATGGCTTGGTTCACATGGTTTCTGGCATCCTGGATCTGCAAAGGTACAATGGCACCCCTATGAAAAAAACACTCTCTCATACGTGGTGGCAAGTAGAGGTGATCCCCATTATCTCGCTGGCCTTCAGAAAACGGTGTCTTCTCATATGCTAATGCCAGGTCTGAACGCCAGACACTAACACAAACCTAACCACTGCTGCCCAGATGCATTATTGGGTTCTTCTCTCAGGGACTGGAGATGCAAAACAGTCTGACAGCTACAACCTGGATTGTCAACAGAAATATTGCTGCTGCCATGAAGGAACAGTGACATCAGCCACTCTTTTCCTGGGAGCACTCTGACCATGACTGCTCAGGTAGGAATTCTCACTGCTGATGGAATAGAGCGGTCATCTCAAGCACCACTGAACAATGATTTCTTCCTTAGCTAAAACCAACCAATCAAAGCTAAAACCAACGGCATTGATTACATTGATGATTTCTAATGCAGCGTCTCTGGCAGTACCCCAGAGTCCTTCTAGACTAAAATTGTTAGGATTGAGAGCTATCTCCAGCATCAAGAAGCTGTGCCATTGTGTGGGACTGGAACAGACTCAGGACACAGCTGGCTCAAGTTCCTCTCAAGCAAGAGGAACACAATTATCAAAGCAAGGTATCATAGGTGTATCCCAGTGCTTTCATGGGAGCAAGGACAAACTAGAGGAAGACAATGGCCCGGGGAGAAAGTGACTGGTGTTCAGCTTCAGACAGCAACCAGAAAATTGAAAAAAGAAAAAAAACCAACAAGGAGTAAATGAGAGGGTGTAATAAATGGAAGTGAGAAGCCTGAAAGCTTGTATGAGAAATGTCTGCTGGGAGACAGACAACACAGCTTGGGGCATTTGTAGTTCAATAGATCTACACTGCCCTCCAGCAATCCTACATCCCAGGACAGCCTTGTAGAGGCCTCCCTGGCATAGATCTGGACACTGGTTCCTTCTCATGCAGAACTCAAGGATCACAGAACAACTCTGCTCTTAGAAAGCACAGGTATGGGAGGCTACAGAGGGAAGAGAGAGATGGGAAGTTCACTGTCAAACTGCAGAGAGACTCTGCAGGTACTTAGGTATTTCCAAACATCACCCCCTTCAGCCTTTACACCTCCTAGATGTTTCTGAGCAAGTTAAATGGTTCCTGGCAGCATTACCCAACCAAGCAATGCCAATCCTGCTGTCATAATGATTTGCTTCATTCATATTCCCCCTTGTTTTTGCTCTGTTTTCTAATCAAGTTCCTCAAAATTTGTGCGCCTGCACTTTGTGTTCCTCAAAAACATGCCTATACTACAATTCTTACCAATGACTTCACTTTGCACAGAGAAACAAAACTCCAACTGGCACCACTCACTAAGGGAAGATACGATCTTTGAGATGCTCATTTTTAATTCAGAGGCGAAAGATCACCACATAATCACTTTAAATGCTTTTGCACACAGTCCTTGAGGCACTCACGCTCCACATCTGAACAACATTACAACACAAAATGCTTGCAAGTAAATAAAGGAAGCTGTTTTCCATAAAAGCCAGTAGAAGCCTATTAACCAGGCAGCAGTACAAAACAGCCACAAAACAGGATGCACTGCTGAGTGCTGTCAGAAAAACTTCCTTGCCTTGTTGCAAGGCATAAACAAATCAAGTTGAGTTTGGCATTAACATCGCAAGTACACAATTTTCTAGATTTCTACAAAGTTATCAGGTAGAGCTTTCACTTTGCTGCCAAAGCAGCTGTTGGGAATGGCACTCAGTGCCAAATGCACTCATCACCTAGAAAAATCTGAGACATGGCAAGGGGAAGCTCAAGGAATACATCTTCCTCCAACCTACTCAGCTTTGACAAAGTACCTGTAGTAAACCACCTCCGCAAAATCAGGCACTAGTTCAGGTTCTGAAATCAGGTAGCTCCCAGCAAAATGGTGGGAAAGAGATTCCAGTTCTGAATAGCTGCGTTCTTTTAACTCCTTACCTGAGGGAACTCAGACATGCTACAGGAGCACAATGATGTCCTCAGTGTAAACAAATGTATTCATAAGAGAATAACAGCAAGCTACTTGAGGCCCCTGAAGCTACTCTTTGCCCTGCTAGCCTGGGTGTCATAGGCAGACACAGGACAGTCCTGCATAGGCACCTTGGGCAGTCTTTTAAAGGATCATGACTGCTATGCAGACAGCCTTCAGATTGCTGGTGTGTCAAGAATGAGCAGAACCCATCTCTTCCACCCAGCACTGTAACTGAATTTAACTGCACCTGCTCCCTCCCTGAGCTTCTACCACTGAAACTCATGTGAAATGGACATCAACAGTCTCTCTCAAAGGACTACAATGACTGCTCGGAGGGCACAGACACTACAGACGGGTGGGCATCTAAAGCCAACAGTACCTGCTGCAATTTCCACTGTTTGTCTTCCCGGAATGCAAAGTGCAGGAGCTGATTGTTTCTGGGCATTTTCAGATTAACATCCTTGAAGAAAGAAATAAACACATGAGAGCAAGAAATGCCTGCATGCAAAACATGGGGGCTGCCAGTCCCACCCCATTCTTCCAGACCACCCTGGCAAGCTGCATTCCATAGTCATGGCACGGTCAGAACCTCAGTGCTCCCACAAGGTGATGTTAATACAAAGGATAGGTTTAAAGGCATTGAGTGAATTGGGATCCAGGTAGGACACATGACCTCAACTCAGAAAGTCCCCAAGGAAATTTGATACTACACAACAAAGGTGGTAAAGGCAAGGAATCCCCATGGAAGTTGACTCCAGCACTCACCACAGCATAGGGGTGGTGGGAGGGAATGTCAGATGCTGGGTCTTGACAAACTGCAACAATTGCTGAAACATCTAGTATTTAAGGCCTATTAGGGAAGACTGACAGAGAACACTGATCACTGGTAACACATAACCAGGGTGACCTCCCACCCTGAGGTGATCAAAGGGTAATAAGGATGACACCCACCCCTTGTAGTATAAAGCAAGAAGCATGGCAAGTACTCACAGCTTGACATAGGGCGTCTCCCTGTAGTGTCAACACACCTTTCACCTGGTCTGTGCTGGAATGAGAGGAAATATCTGGGCAACACCGGTCACAAGAGGCACCTACTGACTGCCAACTCGACCCTGCCCCTCCCAGTCCTGTGTAGCCAGCCCAGTTCTTCCTGTGCGGGGTCTGAACGCTATTCCTGCCCAGTACCTGAACATTACACGTGCTTTCAAAGTCCCCAGCTCTTGGCCTATGGCCAGCTGCTGTCATATTCTTTACTGGCCACCTCACCCCAACTGCCCTGCCTAAAACATTACCTTCATTTCTAATCCCATACTTATCCCATGAATCACCTCTCGACAGTTCGGTTGTTGTTACAAACAGCTCCAGCAGGCACAGGCATAAGACAATAAATGAATTACTGACATTGGAGGGTTAGGTGGTTAATACAGGAGTTGAAAATTACAAACCACACCTCATCCCAAGGAAAAAAACCTAATATAAATAAAACGTAAATAAATAAAACCCCACAACCCAAAATAAATAAAAAACTCACACCCCAAACCCTTTGAAAAATCCTGCAAGATGACTCACATCTACAATGAACAGTGAGGGGAGAAGACTGAAACACCTGGGCCTTCAGGAACTCAGTTTGGCCACACCTTGCACTCTACTACATTAGACAGAGACTCTTTAGACCAACACTTTGCAAGATTCACCTTGCAACAACAACAAATGAAAACTAAGATTAAGCTTAATATTTTAAGATCTGAAGAAGACAATCTTCAAACCCAGTACAGAACTACTGCATCACCCCTTGCAATGCTCCCTGTGCCGTTCCTAAGGACTTGCTTTGTGACAAGCTTGCAACCTTTGCCAGAGCAGCTATTGATACTAAAGGCTATGGTGAAGATCAAAAACCGGACATCAACTTCAGAAGAACTGCATGTCTGCATCACCTTCTGCACAAGCCTCAGTTTGCTCTGTGTGAAGGAGATTTACTGTCTTAGGGAGATTAGGACAAAGGTTAAGATTTGTCCACACAGTCATAAACCGAGCCAAGAGCAGAATTCAGGTCTTGTAACTGCAACTCCCTGTGCCCAGAGTCATAAAAACGCCCCTTGGCAAACTGCCCGCACCAGCATGGAGCAAGGAATCAGTGATACCAGGTGTCATCAGGAAACAGCACAAGGCTGGCTCGGGCAGCCCTCAAACACAGCTATCAACTGTTACCTTCACCTGCCATGAGAGTTCGTTTGTTTGTTTTCCTTAAAGCAAAATCTTCTATTAAAGAAAACCCCACTACTCCAGGGGTGCTACAGAGCCCTTCACCACAGATGCTCCAGGATCTGCACCTGTTTGCTGTAGAGGGAAGTGACCGACTGACCACCACCACCACTTACCCTGATGTGCTCAGTACGAAATTCTCCTGCCTGACAGCTGCTCCTGAGCCACTGGTGGGCAGAGCAAAGCGGTGGGAGGCCTCCTGCCCGAGAGAGGACACAGTGAGTGCTGGAGCATCTGCACCATGAGCCAGGAACAAAGATAACACGGACACCAGCAAGTGGACAAACGGTGAGTGCTCACCTCTGCCAGCCTCCTGAAGCCCACCGAGCAGAGCCCCTGGATTTCATCCTACTGCAGGACCAGCACAGTCCAGAAGGCTCAGTGTGTGCAACCCACAGCAGAAGACGTTTGGAAATCCCACACCCCGGAGCTGGGCAGTGCCAGAGGGGTCTCCAAGCTGCCCACAGAAGGAGCAGCACCCCTCACAGCCCAGCGCTGCATGCCCTCAGCCACCATGGTGCTGCCCCTTATCACAGCTGAGGGAAGTCTGGAGTGAAAATCAGTCCCCCAACTGGTTATACTGGCTGGTGACAGTACTTTAATCTCTGTCCTGTAATCACACTTCACCCTTAAAACTATGACAAATTCTTCAAAAAAGGTATTACATATGAAGGTACTGCAGGCTTTTGTCACCTGCTACTGACTCCCATCCTGGGGTTCTGAGTCAACACCATGGCACTCTGGCACCTGCCCCTCACCTCCACATTTTTGGCCCTCCTCTTCCATCACTCACTAATTCCCCAAAACCTCAGTGTTAAGGGGTTGGGCCTGTTGAACACTGACCCAGCAGGCACATGGTACACTCTCAGTGCACACAATCCCCCTTGGCCAATTCCCCTCTGGCCGCTTGGAAAGAGCCAAAGCTGCAGCCCATGCTCAGGCTGGAGAAAGGTGCTGCCCACCTGGTTCACCTGAGCACATCGGGCCTCTGAAAGGGGCAGGTACCAGCAGAGGAGTGAGCATGTCGAGGGCGGGACGGTTTTGAACGAGGAGAGTGCATGCTACTAATCACTGCATAAGTAGCAGCTGCCAGCTAAAGGCCATCACGCTCATTTCCACCATCACATGACGGAGCTACAGGCAGATCCAGATTCTGTTCCAGAAAATATTCACCTCCCAGGCAAATGCCTGGCAGATAGGTCTGGCTGCCTCCACTTACCTTTTCAAAGCAGCTCTCAGCAAAGAGGGTCAAGAAAGAAGTAATCTTGGGGAAATCAGCTCTATTGGGAGTCCTCAAAACCAGAGGGCAAGCAAGCACTAGGGACAGCACTGGACATGGGTGCTGGATGTTTCCATACAGCCTCTACTAAGAATTTTTTCCTCCAGGGGAAACCTACGACCATTCCTCCACATGGGAGGGCAAACAAACCCACAACACAAAACGCAGACAAAATTAACAAAATTGAACCTCACCTTCAAAATATCCTGCAGCTGCCTCAAAACAGCATGGACCTCTTCTTGTAAAAGCCATTTAAACTCTTCTTCCTACATCATGGGAAAATAGTAGTGGAATCATGAGAAGTCAAACAGTGGAAGTAAATCTCTCAGACGCACGTGAAAGTTATTTAAGTTCCAAGTGTGGTGCTGTTTCTGTGCTGTTTAAATCAAGGAGGAAAAGAAAAAGATTTCTTCCTGGTTTGCTCAAACACCTCAGTCTCCACATCTCCACTTGTCTATCCCAGTCCAGGGAACTGTCCTCATTCTTGTCCTGACTTTGTTTAACAAAGCAGCATTCACACAAATCACTGTACCAATAATCCCAGAATTATGAAAGAACAGGCAGCACGGGATGCAAATTTTAGAGCAAAGTAGAAATCCTGCTGCTTCAAAATCTGGGGCATCTTTTTAAGCTGCTGGGATGGGCTGACCTGGCTGCCAGACACCAACACAACCTTCCCCACTGCCCCTCTTGAACAGGTTGGGGGAGGAAATAAGTTCGTGGGTTGGGGTAAAGCCAGAGAGATCCATTTCCAGTTCCTGGCACAGGCAAAACTGAGCCAATTTGCAGACAAATTTGTTGCCAATTAGATGGTGAGAAACAAAGATAAAAACCAAAATGCCCTCCCGCCCAGCATTTCCCCAAGTAACAGCAGCCTAAAAGCACAGCAAGCCAAATTGAAAATGGGGTGGGGGAGACACAGACAATCACTGGGCCAAATTCAGTAACCAACAAGTTTGGATCTGACGACTCATTGTCTCGGGCCTCCATTAGTTGTTGCCACAGAGAAGGCTGTATAAAGCAGACTCTCAAAGCACAGCTAATGCTTCTGTTAAACCACGAGATCTCATCCAGATCATCAGAGAAGTGGGGACAAAAGCAAGCAGACTACTACTTGTTACCCTGTAACAAAAGAGAAATTTTCCATGTAGAAAGTTATGGAAGGGAATGAATTGAGCAGATTGCCCAAAGAAAAATGGGCAAGGTGTGGTCAACTCAGAACTTTAAGCTTGTGGTTTCTCTGGTAGACAGCTCCCGTTCACCATGAGGCACACAAAATAACCACTCATTGATGTGTCAGCACCTCACACAAGAGTTTTCCCAACAAGTAGTAGGAGAAGGCCAAGTTTGTTTCAGCAAACATTCACCCAAAGCCAGCACACACAACAAAGCCAGGCAGGACTCCCTGTTATCCTTCAAAGAAGTCTGGGTGCAGGACCACTGACTTCCACCATTTAATCCTGGTCTGGATTTCTGGGAATCATACTGATCACAGAATCACAGACTGTCCTGAGCTGGAAGGGACCCATCAAGTCCAAGTGCGGGTCCTGCACAGGACATGCCAACAATCCCACCATGTCTCTGAGAGCATTGTCCAAATGCTTCTTGGACTTTGTCAGCCCTGGGGCTATGACCACTGCCTTGGGGGAGCCTGTTCCAGTGCCTGACCACTCTTCGGGTGAAGATCCTTTTTCAAATATCCAGCCAAAACCTCCCCTGACACAGCTCCATGCCATTCCCTCGAGTCCTGTCACTGTTCACCACAAAGACAGATCTCCCTGCTCTTTCTGTAGCGCTCGCTCGCCTCCAGATTCCCAAAGGAACAGTGATCCCATAGGTGCAGCAGACTCCTTCGGTGCCTCCACCACCCACCGGCACTATGCAGGTGTTTCTACTTCAAAATCCCCCTGGTGTCTTTCTCCCCTCTAGTCACAGCAAGAAATCTCCCCCTCCACACTAATTTCAGACTGAGTCAAGTTCATGCACCACATCTGTGCACTACATAGCTGTATTTTTGGGAATGCTGCTCATAACCTTCCAAACCACATTAACGTGAGAAAGACCTGTTTTCCCCCGTGGCTTTCCACTCAGCCCGATGGATCTCTGAACCGCCTCCCCAGAGCGGAGGTCTTGCTCCTCCTCGCAGCCGCTGTCCCGGGGAAGCCGCAGTGGCGGCTGCTCTGCGCCATCCCCGCTGCTGCACCAGGTCCCCAGGGCGGCTCTGGCCGTCGCCATGTGCGGGGCCTGTCACCAAGGTCACGGTGCACACTCGGGGTGCGCCGGGAGCAGGGCGGCCCCGCCCGGGGCATACTGGAACGGAGACCCGAGCGCCGCCGCCGGGGGAGGCCGGAGGAGGCCCGAAAGCCTGGCCCGGCCACACGGCCGGAACGCGGGCACCGCCTGCAGCCGGGGCAGCTGCCCCGCGGTCGGGACCGGGCGGTCCTGGCATAGCGCTCGGCCCAGGCCGGGGCGCGGGAACAAGGGACGGCCTTTCCACCCCATACCGCGGCTCCCCGCCCGAGCAGCCAGAGCGGGCCTGCGGGGGCCCGGCAGGGCTGCTGTGCCCGGGGCGGGACCGCTGCCGCTCGCTTCGACCCCGCCGAGCGCCCGCCTGACTCACCAGCACCGCCCGCTCCGCCGTGCTCGCCATAGCCGCCGCCATCCCGCCGCCGTCCGCACCGCCCCCGGCGGCCGCGGCTCCGCCCCGGGCGCCGCCATTGGCTGCGGCACCGCCCCGCCGCTCCTTCATTGGCTGACGGCACGGCCCGGCAGAGCCTGATTGGGCAGCATCCCGTCCAGGGCCCCTCCCACTCACGGTCATTGCCCGTCCCGGCCCCGCCCATGGCGCCTCACTGCAATGGCCCCTCACAGCCCCGGCCCCGGCCGAACGCGGGGATCAAACCGAGCTGCGCGTAAGAATCCTCAGGAATGCGTGAAAACGTGCAAGTCTCATCGCCTCTTCTCAACACAAATACATTTATCCTGGCAGTGAGATCGGCGGGTTCGAGCGGGAGTGAGGGGGCCACGCACACAGAGCCTTCATCGGATCGGCCCCCTCGTGGAAATGATCCTTCATTCCCGGAGCAGGGAAAACTTCCAACAGCACCAGTTCCTGCTGCAAGCACAGCTCTCGACTTTGTCACGTTCTGCGTTGCTTCTAGTGGCAGTGCTCTAGAGGGAGTGGTTCCTTGGGCACCTGTAACTCCTGTACCTGGAGCCCACTGGCGTGAGCACCAGCCCCTCGTGCCTCGGCAGGAACAGCTGCAGCTGTCCAACTGCAAAAGCTGCCCGATTATCCACAAACAGTATTCCAGAGCTTGCAAAGACTTCACTTGAGGGATCCTGTCTTGGAATGCCCAACCCACTGCGGAGTTAGTGTTCATAGAATCATGGAATAGTTTGGGTTGAGGGACCTTATCGCTAGTCTCATTCCACGCCCCTTCCACTGGACCAGGCTGATCATAAGACTTAGTGTTCAAAAAACCCCAAATGCCAGAAGGATGGATACCCCAGCCCATCACTTACACAAGTTGTCATCAACACCAGAACATTAAAACTAAGCATCCTCCTCTCATCCCAGCTGCATGGAGCCCTCTGCACACGGAGGCTGGAATTAATCCAAACTCATCCTCTGCAATGCCTCACTGACAGTTCCAGGCTTCAGCAATTGTCAAAGCGCTCTCTGGAACACTGTGGTTTCTCAGCAGCTCTGAGTTTCTAATATTCTGTGGAACACACATATTTCCTTAATGCCTCAAGACAACTCTGACAGGCTTTAGAAAGTGTCACAAGAACATTGTGTTACCAAGAAAGGTTTTATTCTTTTTGCCAGTAGCTTTGTTAATTGCACAAAAAAAAAAAAAAAAAAAAAAAAAAAAAAAAAAAAAAAAAAAAAAAAAAAAAAAAAAAAAAAAAAAACAACAAAAAAAAAACCAACAAACAAAAAAACCTGTTTTGCCATTTAAACATTTTCCACACATCCTATTCTGAATGACAAACGTTAATTAAAAACAAGGCAAGAAAATAAAAATTCACAACCTTATTGAACTATAGGATCTATCATCGAGGAAAAAGGAAGTTGCTTTTCTTACAAGCTTTTCACAAGTGTCACATTTTCTCTTTAAAAAGGAGGGAGTCAAAAGAAAGCAAATTGCTAAAACAAATCCTCATAAAAAGAAACTTTACAGAATTGTCAACAATATTAAGACAACATTGACTAGCTAGTTTTATTAGAGCATCTCTCAATCCACTGCTTCCCCCACTCCCCTCCCCCAAATCTCAGGCCTAGGAAACAGATTGAGATCCATGTTCAGAAGCCACAGACATAAATACAAGAATCTGACTGAGACTGACAGCAATCTCAACTGGCATCTGGAACAGTCTGGTTTTCCCCATTTCCATCCCTCCTCCTCACTTCACAGCCACATCAAAGCTCTTGGTCTCCTTCTGCTCCTCCCTGGCACACCTGTGACTGTACAGCTGGCCAGGCAGCACCACAGCCACTCTACAGCCACTCTCACTGGACATCAGCCCAAAGCTGCAGTCAGACCTTCCCAGGACAAATTACAGTGTTGATTTAGTCCGTACCCACCACTCCCACAGAAATAATCATCTCCATTCTGGGAACTGCAGTATTTCTGGAAAACAAACCCTGCAGTAGTGAGCTGCCTAGGGACCGGTTCTTGGAATTCACTATGAAACATCTGTCACAGGCCTTGAGAGCTCCTTTTGCATTCTCACTGTATCCAGAGGCACCACAAAGTAACAGAGAAGAAGATCCTCCATTACCTTTGCTCAGACCCATTCACCTTCACTCTGGCCCAAAAGGGCAGGGACACATAGGGGATGCTGCTGCACTGGCTCGGCACAGTTCACTCTCAATTGCACCTGAGACAGTACCTCCCTCTTCCTCGCAAAAGTTTTCCACTCTAAAATCTGTAGTCTCATCTCCTACCTGCAAACCCACAATTTCCCCCAGATGCCCTCAATGCATAATCCGTTTGAGTGATTTCCTTACTGTGCCATGTTTAACCAAGGACTTCAGGTGCTAAACAGCGGAGATGTGGATGGGGAAGCGCAGTGTGTCAAAGCAGGTCAATGGCTGGTTATCCTGGGCACATTTCTGTGCCTTTTAACATGGATACCTACATGCAGGACGGCAGCGGCACTGCCAAAGGAACACGGATGTACGACTAGCATCGCTCACACACACTGACCAACGGGCAGTGAGGTCTGACAGCTCTGTTGCCAGGTGTTCACCATAGGACATAAGTAATGCAGAACACAGCATGAACCCAAAAAGAACAGAGATCACAGGAGGTGAAATACTCAAAGTAACATTTAGAGCATGAGGCATTAGATGTTGTGATTCAAAATGAGTATCTGATACTCTGTTTCTTAACAAGGTGCCCCTGAACCATACGCATATACACTGCACAAAGCAGGATTGGGAAGAAATTCTAATCCAGGGGAAATTTCCTTACACAGCCATTAAGTTCCTAGGAATAAAAAAAAAAAATAAAAAAAAAATAAAATAAAAAAAAAAA
>NW_024105000.1:0-73024 GCF_003945595.2 Pipra filicauda | reverse complement strand
GAACAAGGGGAAAAGCTGCTCCCAGAGCTGCTGATCCACTGGGATCAAAGAAAAATTGGGAACACAGAAAACTTCCTGCTCCTCTTCTTTAGGTACAAGAGGGGACATCCCAAGTCTTTTGTATCCACAGCCCTTTGGGAGTGGATATGGGGATGTTTTCCTGAATTCCCCTGGCTCTGAACAAGGGGAAAAGCTGCTCCCGGAGCTGATGATCCACTGGGATCAAAGAAAAATTTGGAACAAAAGCAACTTGCTGCTCCTCTCTGCTTTAGGAACAGGATGATTTGAGGGAGATCCCAAGCCCTGGGTGTCCACAGCCCTTTGGGAGTGGATATGGGAATGTTTTCCTGAATTCCCTTGGCTGTGAACAAGGGGAAAAGCTGCTCCCAGACCTGATGATCCACTGGGATCAAAGAAAAATTGGGAACAAAGGAAACTTCTTGCTCCTCTCTTCTTTAGGTACAGGATGGTTTGGGGGAGATCCCAAGCCCTGGGGGTGGATATGGGGATGTTTTCCTGAATTCCCCCGGCTGTGAGCAAGGGGAAAAGCTGCTCCCAGCGCTGCTGATCCATCGGGATCTGAGCTGCCTGGAGCCGTCTGGCAGCACCGGCTCCCCCCTTCCCGCACCAGCCTCTCCAGAAACACTCCGGGGTGTAAACTCGAGTAAAACTCCAGGGAAGGCAGCGAGGTGGGTGTGGAAATGCCTCTTTTATCAGGTTTTTTTTTTACCTTTTATCAGGTTTTTTTTTTGCCTTTTATCAGGTTTTTTTTTCCCCCTGCTGTTCCGTCTCGCACCTTTATTTCTGGCGCTGCTGCTGCTGCTGCTGCTTCCTGCACAGAAGGGCCCGGGAGCTCAGCATCCCAAAAAACCGGTGCCAAGGGAGGGGGTGTGATGCCGCCTCCTCTTTACTGTCCCTTTCCCGTCCTTTGGAGGGGAAGCAGAGGCGGTTTTTCTCCACGTTCCCCGCCCCGGGAGCCGAGAAATCCGCCGCTAAAACCCCATTTGTTTGATCCCTGAACCCGCCATCAGCCCCAAAATAAACCCCTAAAGAGGCCTGACCTCCATCCCCCTTCTCCAGGGGGATTTCCAGCAGCTGGTAGGGAACGAGAACCCCTGGAAAACTCTCCGGAGCGAGCCTGGGAAGCGCAGGAGGACGGGGGGAGCCGCTCGGGCTCTGCCGCAGCATCTCCCTTTGTGCGTCCCGTGTGGCACCGGCCCGCAGGTCCCCATATCCCGCCGGGAAGGATTTGCTCCAAGGGAACACCTGGAGTGTTCCTGAGGTTTCGAGTCCCGCTCCCTGGTTGGGGTTTGTCGGGCTCGGGCCGTGGCAGAGGGAGAGGTGTTCAAATGTCCCCGTTTGGGGCTGGGTTTGTGCCCAGGTGCCACTTCGTGCTTTTCTCCCAAGGGTTTTGGGGGAGGATTCAGGGAATTTGAAGGTCTGGGTTGAAAGGCTGAGGTCACTTGGGTTGTGGGACCTGGGGAAGGGGAGAATGAAGGGAGTCATCGGGGTCTGCAGCTGCTTCCCGAGGGGCAGGGACTGAGCTCTGCTCTGGGGGGAGGAGGGACAGCACCCAGAGAAGGGCTGGAGCTGTGCCAGGGGAGGTTAAATTGGATTTTAGGGAAAGGTTCTTCCCCCAGAGGCTGGTTGGGCACTGCCCAGGCTCCCCAGGGCAGTGGGCACAGCCCCAAGGCTGCCAGAGCTCCAGGAGGGTTTGGCTGATCCTCTGGGGCACAGAGGGGGATTGCTGGGGTGGGTGATCCCTGTAGGGAGCATCCCTTGGGAACTGTGTCCCACTGGGAAGGGCTGATGAAAGGAGCATTTCCCTTTTTCCTTCTGTTTTCAGAAAGGGTGCTGTGTCTCCAGAGAAGGAGCTGGGAAGGGGCTGGAGCAGCAGGAGCAGCTGAGGGAGCTGGGGGGGCTCAGCCTGGAGAAAAGGAGGCTCAGGGGGGACCTTCTGGATCCCTAAAATCCCTAAATGGAAGGAGGGTGGAGCCGGGGGGGGTCGGGCTCTGCTGCCAGGGAACAAGGGACAGGAGGAGAGGGAACGGCCTCCAACTGTGCCAGGGGAGGTTTAATTTGGATATTGGGAAAATTCCTTCCTGGAAAGGGCTGTCCAGTCCTGGCACAGCTGCCCAGGGCAGGGGTGGATCCCCGTCCCTGGAGGGATTGAAAATCCCTGTGGATGTGGCACTTGGGGACGTGGTCAGGGGTGGCCTTGGCAGTGCTGGGAGAGCTGTTGGACTTACTGACCTTTAGTACCTTTTTCAACCCAAACCATTCTCTGATTTCTCTCTTTTTAACCCCAAAGTGATTGGAAGCAAAGTTCTCCTTCACAATTTACGCCCATTTTTATTTTTAATAAGTTCAGGGAGGAAAGGAAGACCTTTCCTTTGGAGCCTGGGGATGGGCCGTGTGTGACCCCACAGCGACACTTTTATGGCCCTTGAGAACTTTGGGATATTTCTGCTTTGGGCTGCCCTGCAGCAAATCTCTTTTCCAGCCCCTCAGATCTGTTTGTGCTCTGAGAAATCCGGGATTTTAACCCCAAAACCCAGCTCTGCACAGCCCTGCTCGGCCCCAGCAGGATCCTGACAAAAATCCAGGCTGCTCCTGCCTTTCCCTGTGCAGGGAGACAGGGATTGCTCCTCCCTGGCACGAGGCAGGTCGGTTGAGCCCCTGCCTTGAGCTGAGCTTTGCCCTGAGACAGGAGCTGCAAACAGGAGCTCTCTGCCTGGTTATTCACGTTGCACCGGGGTCCAGCCCCTTCTTTTGGGGCCAAAATAAAACTTTCCACAGCCCAGGAGCGTTTTGGGCTTTGTGGATGTTTAAGGAGTGGTTTAATCCCGGCCTTTCAGCTCGCTGGGATGAGCCACAGCAGGCAAGCTGAGTTCTGCTCCTGATGGACATTTCCAGGAGAAATCACTCCAGCTGAGTCACTTGGCCACTTTTGCAGGATGATTTTAAGGTTATTTGCTGCATTAAGCACCCCAAGGCCTCCAAAATTCTCTGGTTGGATCTCCAGGAGGGAAAAAGCTCCATGGGAGCTGCTGCTTTAACCTTGAGTGCTTCCCAAAATTCCTTCCCAAGCCTCTTGACCCCTTGATTCCTTTTCCAAGCCCCTCTGGAAAGCGCACAGTGGGATTGCCCTGCAGGAATCCTCCCGGCCAGAGGTGCTGCAAGGTGGGATGGATGGATCCTATCCTCATCCCCCACAGCTGCTGGGGTGGGAATAACCACCTGGGAAGAGGTGAGTGCTGGGATCCCGCCCTGCCAGGGAGCTGAGCCCGGCCCTGGGAGCTCCTTGGAGCTGGGAATTGCTGCCAGATCCAACAGTTGTGCTGCAGCTCCTGAAAAAAAAGAGGCAGATTTGAGGGACTTTCAGCTGCCTGAAAATCCCTGCACGGTAAAATAGGGAAGGAGGGATGTTGGGGGAAGGTTTGAACAGACACCGGGCTGGAAATCAGCTAAAAAAACCTTTTTTTGTTCCAAAAAAAAAAGCCCCATAACCCTCTTTTTTTATGAAAAAGCCCCACAAAAGCCTCTCAGCCTGAGCTTTGCATGGAAACTCTAAAGCTCCAAGGAGTCCCCGAGCCCCGATTGCTCCGAACATGGAAAGTCCAGCGTCTCCCAACAGCTCCCTGGCTGCTGAACGGGATTTATTTGGGATGAGGGGGATGAAAGGGAGTCAAATTCAGCCTCTCTTTGCGTTTGGGGTTGGAACAAGCCCTGGACAGCCCCAAGTGCCCCGTGGGGAGTGTCCTGCTCAGGCTCCGTTTGCGGAGGGTGCCGGTGGGTTCCGTCCGTGCCGTTTTCCAGCGATCCCAAGGGATGGTCTGGCTGCTCTGCCAGCCCTTGGAGTGCTGTTGGAGTGGCTGCCAAGCAGCACTAATTAGGGGAATGGATCCTCCAGCCACTGTGCAGAGCCATCAGCCACGGGTGGATGGATGGATGGATGGATGGATGGATGGACGGATTATCCGCTGGATGCTCATTAAGCTGCTGGTTGTATCCAAGCTTCTCTGGAAATGATCCCAACCACGGAGCCTCCTGCCTTCCCCTGCCACCCCTTTGGCATGTCCTCACAGTCCTGCAGGAGCTGGATGCTCCCAGTGCTGGAGTTTTCCCGTAAATGCAGCTTGGATCTCAAACCAGGCGGAAATTCCCAGAAGCTGCAGCGGCAGCCGAAGGTTTTCCAGGTTGTCTTTGTGCTGGATCAGGGAGTTGGGCTCCTGTATTTATATGGGAGTCAGGAGGGCTGGGGAATAATCCCTTCTGGAGCTTTAGCTCTTCCAGGTTGGCTTCCCTGAGGCACAGGGAGGGAGAGTTGGGAAGTTTAGAGCAGCCTCCGACATAAACAACTGATCCCTGGGAACCTTCCCCATCCCTGGAAGTGTCCCAGGCCAGGTTGGATCGGGCTTGGAGCAGCCTGGGCTGCTGGAAAGTGTCCCTACCTATGGCAGGGAGTGGGGCTGGGTGGGATTTCAGGCCCCTTCCCAGCCAAAGCATTCCATGCTGTTGATCCATGAGCCGGGTGGGTTCAGGCCCTGAACCCCCTGGGATGGGGAAGGACCGACCCTGGGATGGGACCCACCAGGAGCAGCTCCCAGGAGCAAAACCAGGAGCTCCTCAGAGGTGGGAAGAGCTGTCCCTGCATTAATGTGATTTGCAGGAGGGGAAAAACCAGGGAGCAAACTGTCCTTTGGAGCTTCCCCTCCCTGGGGGCCACCAACCAAATTCCTGGACTCCCCTTTTCCAGGCCCGGGGACGTGAATCCCACCCCGAGTTTTGACAGACACCTTTGATTTAAAGCTCCAGCAACCAAAAAGCCTGGAGTGTCTCAAGCTGGAGTTAATCCCCCACGTTGTCAGGAAGCTCCCACTTCATTCCAGGCCTGGATTTGGCTCTGGAATGGGGGATTTCACGCTGGGATCACCGGCTGATTAAAGAGCTGCCTCCATCCAACCCCTCCTCCCTGCTCAGGTACTTGTGGGCTGGGATCAAGTCCCCTCTTAACCTTCTCCTGGAGAAGTTATTAGCTCCAGGTTCTCCTGGCAGCTTTCCCAGACCTCAAACTCCACTCAGAGCTCTTTCCTGAACCGTTTCCAGCTTTCCTGCTTTTCCCTGATGTCCCTTCTGAGCTGTGGCCTCCGGAGCGTGACGGTCTCTGCAACCCCCCAGCAGAGCCCTGATTTCAGCACTGAAGCAGCTCAGGACCTCCCCAAACTGAGCTCCTTGTCTCTTCTCTGCTGGGCTCAGAGCAGGGACCCTTTGAAGGCTTTGCCTTGGGGGGTCGAGGGTTTCATTTGCTGCTGGTGGTCATGGGAGAAACTGCCCCGGGGTCTCCTCGTTTTCACTGGATCCGTGGAGAAATTCCAGGCTTGGAGCAGCTCCTGGTTTTCACGAGGCCTCGTCACCCAAAAGCTGGGGATGCTTCCTCCTTGGTGAGGATCCTGGCCTGGGAATGTGGGGCTGCCCCGGGGCATTTTCCCTCTGGGAGATCCCAGAAGTGCCTGAGTGTGGCAAAATCGCTCCCTGGGTGTGATTGTCGTGGAATGGGTTGGGTTGGGAGGGACCTGAAAGATTTGATTCCACCCCCTGCCACGGGCAGGGACACCTTCCACTAGCCCAGGCTGCTCCAACCCGGCCTTGGACACTCCCAGGGATCCAGGGGCAGCCACAGCTTCTCTGGGCAACCTGGGCCAGGGCCTCAACACCCTCACACCCAGCAATTCCTTCCCAATATCCCATTTAAATCTTCACTTTTCCAGTCTGAAGCCATTCCCTGTGTGCTGTCCCTCCCTGCCTTGTCCCCAGTCCCTCTCCAGCTCTCCTGGAGCCCCTTCAGGCCCTGCCAGGGGCTCTCAGCTCTCCCTGGAGCCTTCTCTTCTCCAGGGGAACCCCCCCAGCTCTCCCAGCCTGGCTCCAGAGCAGAGGGGCTCCAGCCCTGGCAGCAGCTCCGGGGCCTCCTCTGGACTCTCTCCAGCAGCTCCACGTCCTTGTGCTGTTGTTCCCAGGGCTGGAGCAGCTCTGCAGGGGGGTCTCACCTCAGACAGGGGCAGAGGGGCACAATCCCCCCCTGCCCTGGGGGGGATCAGCCCAACCCCCACCAACATTCCAAGTCCTTTTCCTCCAGGAGCTCCCAGTCAGCTCATCCCCAGCCTGTGCCATCCCCCTGCACTGGGGCTGCTGTTCCTTTTCCATCGGGGTGACATTCCATGCAGGCAGAACTGCTCTTCCAGGGAAAGCTGAACATCAGCACCGTTGGCTCCCAGCCCTCGTGGTCCCATAAAACACGGGCTGTGTGCACATAAACCCTTATCTGACAGCAGTAATTGCTGTTAAACCTAATTAATACGAGATATTTCCGTGGCTTTGACACGACTTGTGGGCCAGAAGTCTGTCAAATATTATGATTTATGCTCTGCAATATTCTGTTCTCTGCAGAGGGGCCAGGGAATTCCAGGAGAGAGGGGGAAGACCATTGTTTGGGAATTGCTGTCCAGGGGGCAGTTGAGGGAATTGTAAATTATAATAATTACGTATTTAAATGTTTTCAAGGTTGCCTGAAGCCACAGCTTCAGAAGGAGAGAGCTGGATCATAATTCTAGGGAGAGTTAAATCCAGCCAGGGAAAAATGCTGGGTTGGAACTGGGATTAGTTCAGGTGGAAAGCAGAGATGGGGGAAAAAGGGAAATCAAGAAGTTCAAGTGCTTTGTCTATTCCATGGGAAGAGTAAAAAAAAGTGGCTTTCTAAGATAAAAATAAAATTAGCAGCCAATCCAAACCTCACTGCAGGAGGGAATCCTCTCATCCCACCCCCTGCCATGGGACTGGGAAGGAATTTTGGGAGCACTCAAGGTTAAAGCAGCAGCTCCCGTGGAGCTTTTTCCCTCCAGGGGATCCAAGCAGAGCAGTTTGGAGGCCTTGGGATGTGTTTGGCCTGGAATGGCCCTCGGGGGGTGGAGGAGGTGTGTAGAAGCCACATCAACTGCAGCTTTTAATGCCCAAATGGGGGATTAATTAGAGTCAAGAATCCCCATTACCTGGGAGATAAAAGGGGTGATCCAACAGGTGAGTTTGGTCCCTAATTTTTAATCTATTTAGTTTTTAAACCAGGAAGTTACTGCAGACAGTTACTGGAAATCTTATTCCAGTTCTTCCCAAACCAGGCCACTGGAAATCCTTTCTATTTGTGCTTTTCCCCTGTTCCAGGTGCAAATATTTGGGATAAGTTTAACCCAAACCAGGCACAGTTTTGGGTGATGAGCGTGATGGAGATGCTAAACTCTGATTTCAGCCCCATCCATCGGAGGGAAAAACCCCCCCAAGAACTCCCATCCTATATCCTCCTAATTCCACACAAAAGCACCTCTTTCCTCCTGGTGGGGATATAATCCCGACAGGAATGACCCTAATTCTTCCCTGGAAGGCCAGAGATGCCGAGGGCAGAGGGAGCTTTCTGGGATGGGGGGATTTGATCCCAGAAGGGGTCACCCCCCCGACGTTTCCACCCCTTTTCCCTGGGAAATCCAAACAGGTGCAGCGGATTTTGGACACGTTTTTCCCGTTATCTGCTGAAGAAGCTCCAACTTCTCAGCGGGACCTGTCGGAGCTGGCTGGTTTTCCCAGGGATTTTTGGGATGGAACACATGGAGTGCAGGCCGGGGTCGGTGCCAGCGGCCTCCCCGTGAACTTGGAATCGGGGCCTCGGAGCAACAACTGGGAAAAATCCCTGGCGGGGTTGTAAGAGCCCTGTTGGGTTTTCCCCACCAGTGGATGGGGCTGAAATCAAAGTTTAGCATCTCCATCACACTCATCACCCAAAAATGTGCCTGGTTCAGGTTAAACTTATCCCAAATATTTGCACCTGGACAAGGGGAAAAGCACAAATAGAAAGGATTTCCAGTGGCCTGGTTTGGGAAGAACTGGAATAAGATTTCCAGTAACTGTCTGCAGTAACTCCCTGGTTTAAAAACCAAATAGATTAAAAATTAGGGACCAACCCTCTTCCCGTCTTCCCTTCCCTTTCTCCCTTTATTTTTGTCTGCTTGGATGGTAAAGGGAGAAAGGAGGCCCAGGAATGGGGCAGGGAACAGTCACTGGAAAGCTCCAGAGTGAGGGTCCCCTTTGGAGGCCTTTTTCCATCCCAGGAAGAGCCTCAGCAGACTCTGCTGGGATAGTGGGTGTGGGGAAGAGTTCACCCATGGAAAGAGGGATTGGATGCTGGCAGGGGCTGCCCAGGGAGGTTTGGAGTGCCCAGCCCTGGAGGTGTCCCAGGAAGGCCTGGCCGTGGCACTCAGTGCTCTGGGCTGGGGGACAAGGTGGGATCGGGCACAGGGGGATCCATGGGCTGGGAGGGCTTTTCCAACCTCAGGGATCCTGGGATATCCTTCCCTGTGAGGGTGGGGAGGCCTTGGCACAGGTTTCCCAGAGAAGCTGCGGCTGCCCCTGGATCCTGGAAGTGTCCAAGGCCAGGTTGGAGCAGCCTGGGCTAGTTGGAGGTGTCCCTGCCCATGGAACTGGATCTTTAAGGTCCCTTCCAAGCCAAACCATTCCATGATTCTCTGAGTTCCTCCAGCACCCAGTTACACCTTGCAAGGTCAAATTGGGAAAAATCCACCTGATCCAAGTGGGAAGTCAATGGAATTGCTCTGAATTTGTGGCCCCTGCAGGGGGAGCTGAGTTTGGGCCGGGCAGCCCAACTTTGGCCCTGGTGCATCCCTGCCTCAGAAATTCCAGGGGGGATTTTAACCCATCCCCTCGGGCTCTCCCTGTGCTCCCTGCAGAGCTCGGGGTGGGTTCCTTGTCCCTTTTGTCTCCTCCCTGCAGCTGAGGCAAAGCCCTGAGGGTGAGCTTTGTCCTGCAGCCCCTCAGCACTGGGGGGGGACCCCGCTGGGATCCCAGCCTGGAAAGACAAGCTGAACACGGGGCACCTGCGAAGCACCTCAGCAAAGGAGCTGCAGAACTGCTCAAGTCCACACAAAAAGTGTGTTTAAAACAACCCTGGGCTGCTTCAGCCAGCAGGAAGCACCTCTGGGGCCGTGCTGATGTCAGAGGCAGCTCGGCAGGTCGTTGACGGGGAGACTCTTGGATGGAGCTTTGATCCTTGGAGTTCCTACAAGCCCAACTGCATGAAAAGTGTCTTTCTCCCACTGCTCCTTCATCATCCCTTGCCTTCTTTTGCCAAATTCCGAGCACAAAGCTGTTGATGTGTCTCAGCCCCTCAGGATGATTGAGGGACTGGCACGGGGAGTCCGGGCCCAGCAAATGAGCTCATCCCGGGAACATTTGCGGCTCAGAGGAGCTCAGTTCGCTTTTCTTGCTCGGTCCTCCCCTTTTCCCCCTCCCTCATCCTGATTTGTGGCTCCTCTGGTGTTTCCTGGCTCCAGCTGAGGATCAAAAGCAGGGGGGAACGGGGATGGTGATTCCAGCAGAGCCACCGGGCCCGTGGAAAAGCAGAGCGGGGGGGAAAACTGGGCAGCTTTTGGTAACTCCCAGTCAATCCTTTCCCCACAAAATCAAAACCAGGGATGTTTGGGAGCAAACGATCCTTCTGCTGAACTGCTGCTTGGGGGAGGTCCAGAAATGCAACGAAACCATCGATGAACTTGTGCTGGGGGGGGGGGAGGTTTGGCTTAAACTGTTCCAGACTAACTCAGACAGAGCTGCAGAAGGCTCAGCTCACCCAGTCCTGGGGGGTCAGGGGGATCTCGGGGTCCTGACCTGTTTCAGATGGTGAGTCTTAAAAGCAAAGTGAGGGTTTTGGGGCAGGGATGTGACCCTGACCCCGGGAAGGGCTGGAGTGACATTGTCCTGCTCTGCATCCCTGCTGAGACAGCCTGGGAGCTGCTGGGCTGGGAATGGCAAAGGAAAGGGACATCCCAACTCCTCTGTGGGCTGGACACACAACCCCCCTGCAGCCAAAATGGGGACAAAGGGGAGGACAAGGGCTGCCTGGAGGGTTTCCCAGGCCTGGAACTGTCCAAGGCCAGGTGGGAGCAACCTGGGACAGTGGGAGGTGTCCCTGCCCAGGGCAGGGGGTGGAATTAGATGAGCTTTAAGGTCCCTTCCCACCCAAACCATTCCATGGTTCTGGAGCCCCTCTGCTCTGGAGCCAGGCTGGGAGAGCTGGGGGGTTCCCCTGGAGAAGAGAAGGCTCCAGGGAGAGCTGAGAGCCCCTGGCAGGGCCTGAAGGGGCTCCAGGAGAGCTGGAGAGGGACTGGGGACAAGGCATGGAGGGACAGCACACAGGGAATGGCTTCCCACTGGAAAAGGGGAGATTTAAATGGGATATTGGGCAGGAATTGCTGGCTGGGAGGGTGGTGAGGCCCTGAAATGAATTTCCCAGAGAAGCTGTGGCTGCCCCTGGATCCCTGGAAGTGTCCAAGGCCGGGTTGGAGCAACCTGGGAGAGTGGAAGGTGTCCTTGCCCATGGAAGAGGCTCTGGAACTAAACGACCTTTCATGTCCCTCCCATCCCAAGCCATTCCAGGATTCTGTGACAAGCTGGGACAACCCCAGTGCCGGAGGGTTGGGACATGAAGTGTCTCCCCAGCAGCACCTCAGGGTCCATCCCACTCAAACCACATCAGTCCTGAGCTCTTTTCCCCACATCCACACTTCCCAATGCCTTTATCCCTCTTTCCCTGGGTCGTTCCAGCCCTTGGGCTGGCTCAGGAGGTGTCCCGGGCACGGCCCCCTTGGCTGCTCCCAACATTCCTCCAGGATTGAGGGAGATTCCTGCGGCTCCAGTGCTCCCTCCCTGCTGGATTCTCCCTCCCTCTGTCCCCTGCTGGCCTGGGGGGCCATCAAAGCCATCCCCAGGGTGGGGCAGGAGGTGGGTGGGAGCACTTGGGAAGTCAGGAATGCAAAGTCAAGGAGCCAAAGGGTTGGTTGGGATCTTTTTTGCCTAAAACGGGCCGAGACTCCCCAGTTTTGACCCTTCTGCCCCAAATCCAGAGCGATGAAAGTCGTCCACGGGCATCAGGACACGGTGAAGGGGCATCATCAGGCACCTAAACTGGACCACCTAAACTTGACTTCTCGACTAAGTCAAGCCTAAAGCTCAAACTGCCCCCAAAGCCCCGGAAAAAGAGCAGCAGAGCTCTGGTTCCCTGGGATTTGGAGCCGTGGGATAGCCCAGGAGAGCACGGATTTGCCTCCAGAGCGTGTCCAGCAAGTGCTGCTGCTCAGCAGAGGAGTCGCAGCCGGATTTGAAGCGTTGGGCATTTTGCAGCTTCTGGTTTTAAACAATCCCCCTCCTTTTGGGCCTGAATTCAAGGACTGGGAAGATCCAACGGCTCCATCAGGAATGTGGAGCCTCTGAAGGTCTCCTGGTGGCAGCCTGAGGCTGCAGAGCTCAGAGGGGGAGCCCTCAGCCTCCCTGGAATTCCAGGGGTAAGGGCTCACAAGCCCTCCTGGGGCGGATTTTTTCCTTTTCTTCCCCGACTCCGGGGAAATTTGTCCCTCAGCCAAGTCCTCTCAGAGAGCAGGAGTGGCAGGGGCAGGAAAAGGGCGGATTTGGCTCCGTGCTCCCGAGACTGCTCATTAGGTTGGGAGCAGACATTGGAGACCTTTCGTGGAGACTCAACATATCATCCAATTTCCTCTCTCTTCCCTTGAATTCATGGAGAAACACTGAGAATCCAGGCGCAAACCGACAGGGAAAAGGTCTCCTTTCAAGGCCACTTCTCCCCTCCCTGCCTTGGTACATCCAGAACTTTCAGTCTCCCCCAATTATCCCTGATTTCAGTTGGCCTGACACGGCCTGGGCTGTCAAACACAAGCCCCGGGAGGGGGAACAGCAGCTCCTTCCTGACAAGAACCTGGAAGGGGGAAGGAGTTGTGTCAAGTTCTGGAATAAATCCGTCCAAAAACGATACTTCTCGGAATGGAAAATCCTGGGAAACGAAGGAACGAGCTGCTGCTTGGATCTGCACTCGGAAGCTTGAGGGGCTTTCATCGGGCTGTGAGATCCTGGGAAAAGTCACCCACCTGGCAAGGCAGGACCTGGCATTAAACACAGGCAGGGAGGGGCAAAACTGCCTGCAAGGTCATGGATTGGGCTCCCGATGGATGCTGATGGGAGCTGAGAGGAGTCCTGACTCCCAGGCACACAGACACGTGGTTCTGCTTCCACTCCTGGCAGCTGCGGGCTCGTGGAATCTCCAGGGAATTCTTTCCACTCTACCTTTCCTCGGGCTCTGCCTGTGGGGGAAGTCGCTGTGCCCCCTGTGCTGGCACCGGGGGGGCAACACCTGGAATTCTGGGGGCAGCTCTGGGTCCTGCAAGAACGACACGGAGGGGCTGGAATGTGTCCAGGGAACGGAGCTGGGAAGGGGCTGGAGCAGCAGGAGAGGCTGAGGGAGCTGGGGGGGCTCAGCCTGGAGAAAAGGAGGCTCAGGGGGGACCTTCTGGCTCTGCAACTCCCTGACAGGAGGGGGGAGCCGGGGGGGGTCGGGCTCTGCTCCCAGGGAACAAGGGACAGGAGGAGAGGGAACGGCCTCCAGCTGTGCCAGGGGAGGCTCAGCTTGGACATCAGGAGGAATTTCCTCATGGAAAGGGTGGTGAGGCCTTGGCAGGGGCTGCCCAGGGAGGTTTGGAGTGCCCAGCCCTGGAGGTGCCCATGGAATGACAGACATGGCACTCAGTGCTCTGGGCTGGGGGACAAGGTGGGCATCGGGCACGGGGGGGGATCCATGGGCTGGGAGGGCTTTTCCAACCTCTGGAATTCTCTGTGTTGCTCCTTGAGGTGTTTGCTTTGGGCCAGCAGTGAAGGGGACACTCTGTGGAGCCTGGGATGAGCCCACAGCATCATTCCCTGAGATGGGAAAACTCGGGATCATCTTCTCCCAGGAGCAGGGGGCGAAGGGGGGGTTGGGCTCCCACTTGGATCCCTGGGAACGTTCAGGGGGTTGGAACTGGATTATCTTCAAGTTCCCTTCCAAGCCAACCCATTCCATGATCCTGTGGATGTTCAGCCATGGGAGGGACTGATATTCCAACAGCCAGGACACTCATTTCCCACCAATCCCAGAGAAGCTCCTGCTCCTCCTCATCCTCCCCTTTATGATCTTCACCAGGACACCAAACCCTGCAGTCCCAAATCCTTTGGGATCCACAGCTCTGCCTCCACTCCCAGGAAGGCTGTGTCAGTGTTTGCAGGGATGGAGCCTCCAGAGGTATTTTATATATGGAAATGCTGGAAAAATTCCTTCGGTTTTCCAGTAGAAAAAAAAAAACCCGAAGCAAAATCCCGAATTACAACCACAAGAAATTGTGATTTTTCTCTGTTCTGGCCGGTGCTGAGACTTGTCAGAGAGGGACCTCCAGGAGGATTAATTGCTGGAGCTGCTGAAGGGCCTGGGCATCATGGAAAGGGTTTAATGGAGAGATTTACTGGGAGCAAGTTCGTTTCTTCCCCTCGGTGCCAAATTCGCAGCTTCCCCGGAGCTGCCACTGGAAGGGCTTTGCTCCTTTTAACAGCCTGGAGCTGGGAGTGTTTGGAGAGTGAGAAACACGGATTTCAGGCCCAGGATTAGACTCCTGGCAGCAAAGTGATCGCAGGAGCCACCGAACATTTCTAGGAAAAAAAAAAAGATCCGTCATGTTTGCAGCTCTGGTTGGGCTGGTTCAGCCCCAACTCGCTCTTTGATCCAGGCAAAGAACCCAATCCCAACCCAAAATCCGGAATTTTACGAAGGTGAACATTCCCAGACAGAAGTGCCACCTCTGTGTCCTCTAAGGGTTGACATTTGGAGCTTCATCACTTATTTCTTCTTGGAGCTGGGCATAGAATCATGGAATGCTTTGGGTTGGAAGGGACCTAAAATCCCATCCAGTGCCACACCCTGCCCTGGGCAGGGACACCTTCCATTATCCCAGGTGGCTCCAACCTGGCCTTGGACACTTCCAGGGATCCAGGGGCAGCCACAGCTTCTCTGGGAAATTCATTTCAGGGCCTCAACACCCTCCCAGCCAGGAATTCCTGCCCAACATCCCATTTAAATCTCCCCTTTTCCAGTGGGAAGCCATTCCCTGTGTGCTGTCCCTCCCTCCCTTGTCCCCAGTCCCTCTCCAGCTCTCCTGGAGCCCCTTCAGGCCCTGCCAGGGGCTCTCAGGTCTCCCTGGAGCCTTCTCTTCTCCAGGGGAACCCCCCCAGCTCTCCCAGCCTGGCTCCAGAGCAGAGGGGCTCCAGCCCTGGCAGCAGCTCCGGGGCCTCCTCTGTGTCTTCCCCGACCCTTTGATCCATCCCAGAACCTCAGAGGAACTTGTGGAGCTTCTTGGGCAGGTGAAACCCGGCTGAGGAACCAGAGCTGGGGGTTCTCCAACCCCCCAAGCGCTGCAGCCACCTGGGAACCAAACACTGCCCGGGGGAGCTGGGAATCACTTTGGCTTCTGGCTGCAAACCCACATCCCTCCTGTGTCCATAACCTGGGAAGTGCCTCTTGCCTTGGGGAGGGACTTTGGATAAGGGCATGGAGTGAAAGGACAAAGGGGAATGAGGGAAGATTTAGGTGGGGTACTGGGAAGGAATTCCTGGCTGGGAGGGTGGGGAGGCCCTGACACAGGATACCCAGAGAAGCTGTGGCTGCTTCTGGATCCCTGGGAGTGTCCAAGGCCAGGTTGGAGCAACCTGGGATAGTGGGAGGTGTCCCTGCCCATGGCAGGGGGTGGGACTGGGTTGTCTCCAAGTTCCCTTCCCACCCAAACCACTCTGGGATTCCATGACTTGTAGGTCTGGGATGTTCAGGGGTGGGAACAGCCAAGTTATAGAGCAGGACTGACCAACCAGGTGTGTCCCAGGAGCACCTCCACGGACAGGGGACAACAGTGGGATGTGGAAATGCAGCAAGAACGTTCTTCCCCACCAGGAAAACTTTGATTAGGGAAGAGAAGGAGGAGGTTTTAACACCTTTGCCCTGGAAAAAAAATCCAAAGGCGAGCACAGACAGGCCGTGTTGGAGCCTGTGGAGCTGGACAAGGCCTTTCCCTGCCCTCTCCTCTGCTCCAGCAGGACGTGGAAAGCTGCCACCCCCTGAGTCACCGACGCCACCTCCCACCTCCCTTTCTGAGTGCCCATCTCCTAATTAGCCAATAAATAAATCCACAGGCCCTTTTCTGTCATCCCTGGGCTGCTCCAGGGCTGGGAGCAGTTCAGTTGTGTGTCTGCTGGTCCTGCCAACCTCTGGGGCTTGGCCAAAGCCGCAGAAAGGCTCCAGTGAAAGGGAACACGCTCCGAGGGCGAGGAGAGCGGTGTGTTCTGCCGCAGGGGTTGGAAGCGCCGCCTGCTCGGGGCCTTCGAGGGCACAGAGCCTCAGCCTGGGGGAAAAGAGGGGTTTCTGTGCCACAGCCGAGCCCAGGGCACAGCTCCTGGTGCTCTGGGGGTGTCCAGGTGGGTTTGGGGTTCGTACCTTGAGCAGAGGAGGCTCAGGTTGGTGCCTCCTCCCACCCCCGACGCGCTGCCGGGGATTAAAGCTCAGGAAAGGTCCCAGTTTCAAGACTCTGCCAAAAACACACCAGTGTTTGTCACAACTCAGCACCCAGGGAAGGGCTGGAGCTGTGCCAGGGCAGGCTCAGGTTGGATCTCAGGCAAAGGTTCTTCCCCCAGAGGCTGGTTGGGCACTGCCCAGGCTCCCCAGGGCAGTGGGCACAGCCCCAAGGCTGCCAGAGCTCCAGGAGGGTTTGGCTGATCCTCTGGGGCACAGGGGGGGACTCTGGGGCTGGGCCTGTGCAGGGCTGAGGGTTGGACTGGGTGGTCCTTGGGGGTCCCTTCCAGCTCAGCATATCCTGGGATTCTTGGCTGAGGTGGGAAGTTGGAGGCTCCTGCTGAGTGGCAGCTGGGACTGGCAGCCCCTCGTCCCCCTGGTTGCAGCCGCTGGCAATGGGCTCAGTGCCTAAGAAGCACAGGAAGGATCCAAAGGGATGAGAAGGAAGAATTTCAGGAGGAATTTCTTCATCAAAATTGTTGTCAGGCATCGGAAGGGGCTGCCCAGGGAGGTGCTGGAGTGTCCATCCCTGGAAGTGTCCAAGGCCAGGCTGGACAGGGCTTGGAGCAGCCTGGGACGGTGGAAGGTGTCCCTGCCCCTGGCAGGGGGTGGCACTGGGTGATCTTCGTGGCTCCTTCCAACCCAAACCATTCCAGGATTCACTCTGGTTGCTGGAGGTTGCTGAGCAACCCCAAGGATGCAACAGCTCCAGGAGACACATCCCAGGGGGAGGTGTGGGCTGGTCTCTGCTCTCACTGTGGAGCAGGGGCTGAAAAGATCTGGAAATGGTGCTGAAAACTTTTGGAAGTGGGGTTGAAAACTTCTGGAGGGGGGGTCTGAAAAAGATCTGGAAGTGGGGCTGAAAACTTCAGGAAGTTCTGGATGAGGGTGGGATGAAGATCTGAAACCCTCCTGCCAAACCTCTTCTGCCAGAGGACACCAGACCCCCCCCGAAAACGAAACTGTGGCCTCCCCATCCCTCCTCTCCTGATCCTGTTTCATCCAGAGGCATTTTCCAGCGGGAACATTCCTGTTTACAAAGCCTCCCACCAGCCAGGAGCTCCTCAGTGAGATGTGCTGACACATCCCAGCGGGCTGGGGGTTGGGTGGCACCCGGGGGGGTGACAATGGGACTGGGAACGCTGGAGTAAGGAAGGGGGAAGGCTCCAGAGAGCTCCTGACAGCTCCAACCTGCGCTCAGGGGCTGGGTCTGCCCAAAACCACCTCCCTGAACGCCTTGCTGGGATCAGCACATCCCTGCTGGAATCTGCACATCCCTGCTGGGCTCTGCATGTCCTTGGTGGGGTGTCCACATTCCTGCTGGGCTCTGCACATCCCTGCTGGGCTCTGCAGGTCCCTACTGGGGTCTGCATGTCCCTGCTGGGATCTGCATGTCCCTGGTGGGCTCTGCATGTGCCTGCTGGGATCAGCACATCCCTGCTGGGGTCTGCATATCCTTGGTGGGGTGTCCACATTCCTGCTGGGATCTGCATGTCCCTGGTGGGATCTGCACATCCCTGGTGGGCTCTGCAGGTCCCTGCTGGGATCTGCACATCCCTGGTGGGCTCTGTATGTCCCTGCTGGGGTTTCCACATCCCTGCTGGGATCTGCATATCCCTGGTGGGTTCAGCATGTCCCTGATGGGCTCTGCAAATCCCTGGTGGGCTTTGCATGTCCCTGGTGGGCTCTGCATGTTCCTGATGGGATCTGCACATCCCTGGTGGGATCTGCATGTCCCTGCTGGGATCAGCATGTCCCTGGTGGGCTCTGCATGTCCCTGGTGGGGTCTGCATGTCCCTGATGGGGTCTGCATGTCCTTGAAGGGATCTGCACATCCCTGGTGGGCTCTGCATGTCCCTGGTGGGATCTGCACATCCCTGGTGGGATCTGCATGTCCCTGATGGGATCTGCAAACCTCTCCTGGGCTTTGCATGTCCCTGCTGGGGTCTGCATGTCCTTGAAGGGATCTGCATGTCCCTGCTGGGGTTTCCACATCCCTGCTGGGATCTGCATGTCCCTGAGGGGATCAGCACGTCCCTGATGGGCTCTGCAAATCCCTGGTGGGGTCTGCATGTCCCTGCTGGTGTGTCCATGTCCCTGCTGGGATCTGCATGTCCCTGCTGGTCCCCGGGGCCAGGCAGGATGGCACTGGGGACATTCAGAGGTGACCCCGTGCTCCAGCCCACGGCTCCTCCCGCACCCACCCCTGGGTGCCCCCAGACATTTGCTGCTCCTCTGCTCTCCCTCTGCTGTTTCTCACGTCTCTGTGCCTCCCTGTTCCGGCTGGAAGCCCTGGAATTCGGGCCAGGAAAGGCTGTTTTCATGGCATCCTGCAGCTGGCTGGCCCAGCCCTGGGAGATTCCACCTCCATCCAGGGGCTTGTCCTGCTCTCAGGGCAGCCTGGGGGGATCACTCCAGGCAGGAAGCACCTTCCCTCTCCCTTCCTGCCCTTGGGGCTCCCTGTGGCTCCCACCTCTCGCTGGGGGGTTTCCCAGGGATCCCCCTTTGCTCTCCAGCCGCTGGACAAGCCCTTGCCTGGGACTTACCAGCGATGGTCACGGAATCCTGGAATGGTTTGGGTGGGAAGGGACCTGAAAGATCATCTTGTTCCACCCCTGCCATGGGCAGGGACACCTTCCACTAGCCCAGGTTGCTCCAGCCTGGCCTTGGACACTTCCAGGGATGCAGGGGCAGCCACAGCTTCTCTGGTGGGGAGACACAGGGATGAGGGATGGTGATAATGGAGAGGGACAGAGGGAATTTGGGAGAGTGAGGCACTGGGGGACAGCAAAAGAAATTAATGGGTTAAAACCTTTTCCTACCAGCTTTGGGTTCTCCCAGGATTCAGCCTTTCAGCACAGCTCTGGGGTGGGCTGAAGCTCCTGGAATTCCAGTCTGACCACGTGCTTGATGTGAGAGACTCATCCGTGGGTTCTGTGTCCTCCTCCTCCTTAACCCACCTTTGGAGTTTCCTCCTTATCTCTGAACCCAAGGAGCAGCTCCTGACCTCCCTCCCACGGCAGGGATGTGTGAGCCAACCTCTGCAATGACAAAGGCTCCAGGCCAGGGATCATCAGGCTGGTCCATGGAAGGTGTCCCTGCCCACAGAAGGGGTTGGAACTGGATCATCTTTAAGGTCCCTCCCAACCCATCCCATTCCATGAGTCTGTGAATGGAGACAGTGTGGAAGTTTCATATAAACCCCTAATTTCATATAAATTCCATATAAACCTGCTGTTCCCACCTTTTTCTTTGTGGAGATTCAATTCAGGTGGAGAAGGAAGCGAGACATCGGATTTTAGGTTTCAACACCCTGGGACTGGGGAATGGCCCTAAATCAATGCAGAGAAATCACTGAAAGGATTAAAAAATCAACTCTGTTCTTGCTGTCTGACCAGCAATTCCTCGCTGGAAAAATAAAGGAAGAAAGGAGCTGAGGTCCCAGGGCTGAGATTTGTGTGGAAGTTGGTGGTTCTGCCAAAAAAACCCCTGCAGGTCTGGTGGGGCAGCTCCCTCCCCCTGTGAGAGGACCCAAAGCCTTCCTTCCTGCTGATGGATGATTCCAAGAGAAAAAGGGATCGGGGAATAATTAGCTGGTCAAAGAGGGAAGTGTAAGAAATTGTTCCAAGACAAAGCAGGAGGGAACGGGAGGGTGGTGAAAGGGAGGTGGGGCTGGCACTGAGGGCAGCGATGATGGGCCTGGACCCGTCAGGAAAGGCCTTGGGAAGGAGGAAAGAAAAGCTGAGCTGGACTGGGAGACAAAAGGAATCCTGCTGGATATAATAAATCACTGGAAATTCAGCCTCTCAGAGGGGAAAGGATCCAACTCCCGCAGCAAAGGGGAGATTGGTGGAATGGAAGGCAAGAAAAGATCTCTGAGCTCCCACAAAAGCCCTCCCAGAATTCCAATGCCTTGACTCCCAGGGGAGCCCCCGGGCTCTGGGGAGACGTCCTGTCCTGATTTCCCAGGGAGAACCCACAGCAGCCCCAGGGGAGTTGTTCTTGCAGTTCATTATTCCATTGGAAGAGGGAAAACCAGTGCTTTTTTTCCCAAGGGAACTTGGCCTGGCTCCTGTTCCCAGCCTGGAATCTTGTCATTGTCTGGTGCAGGGAAACTGGGAATGTGGGAATGAGGAGGGCCAAGGTCAGGCTCTGCTCTCTGTTGGGCTCCCACAGCCCAGGAAAGGAGGAGCTCAGGGCTCTGAGCTGGGCACTCAGGGCACCCTCCTTTGCCAGCTCCTCCTGCTCCAGCGGGGAGGGATCTCCCATTCCCGGCTGGAAGGTCAAGGGACTGCCCTTGGATGTGAGGGAGGAGGAAAACAAACAGGCCTTCATCCCCCAACTGCCTTTTATCTGTTGTGGGTTCACCGAGTTCAGGAGGTCACCAGGAATGTTGGCACCACAGTGGATGTTTGCAGAGCTGAGCCACACTTCGTGGAGTCATGGAATCATGGAATCATGGAATCATGAAATCATGGAATCATGGAGTCATGGAATCATGGAATCATGGAATCGTGGAATCATGGAATCGTGGAATCGTGGAATCATGGAATCATGGAGTCATGGAATCATGGAATCATGGAATTGTGGAATCATGGAATCATGGAATCGTGGAATCGTGAAATCATGGAATCATGGAGTCATGGAATCATGGAGTCATGGAATTGTGGAATCATGGAATCATGAAATCATGGAGTCATGGAATCATGGAGTCATAGAATGCTTTGGGATGGAAGGGACCTTAAAGATGATCCAGTGCCACCTCCTGCCATGGGCAGGGACACCTCCCACTATCCCAGGTTGCTCCAAACCCTGTCCAACCTGGCCTTGGACAGTTCCAGGGCTGGGGCAGCCACAGCTTCTCTGGGCAAAGATCCATCTAGATCCATTTAGGTCCATTTTGATCCATTTTGATCCACTGGGTTGGGTTGGACACTTGGCTGCTGAGGTGGGAATATGTGGGTCTTGCACGGGGTCAGGCTGTGTGGACGTGGTGCTTCCCACCTGGAATGAGGGGTGTCCAGCTGAGGTGTCCCAGGCCAGGTTGGACGGGGCTTGGAGCAACCTGGGCTAGTGGGAGGTGTCCCTGCCCGTGGCAGAGGTTTGGAATGAGATGGGCTTTAAAATCCCTGCCAACCCAAACCACTCCATGATCGCCCAGTGGCTTTGGCAGTAGGAAAAGAAAAACAATCCTTTTAAAAATAAGGCATCAAGCAAATCAGTCCAGACAAAATCCCATTTAGTGGGAATCAGCCCAGCCCAGAGCTCTGAGGGCTGTTCCTGGGGCAGAGCAAGAAGTGCTGGAGAAAAGGCTCATCCCTGGGATCCTGCTGTCCGTGGATGGGCAGGGATTGTGGTTCCCTCCATAGATGGGGCAGCTCTAAAGCTGATTCCAGAGGGAGGGAAGAGAGGAGACACATCCAGCAGGAACCTGGAAAGAAAGGGGCCAAGGATGGCCCTGAATTGGAAGGCGAGGAAGAGCGACAGTCCCTCTGCGTGTCCCTCTCCCTCCTCCTCCTCCTCCTGGGCTGAGTGAAGTCCAGGATGTTACTCCTGCAACATCCAGGCTGAAATCCAGCCCTGAGGATCTGTGGTGGCAAAAGTCCCAAGGAACACAAACACATTCCCTGGGGAGACAAGGCTGGGAGGAGCCACGATCCGGAGTCCCCAGGGAGGAAGAATTCCTGCTTCCCTGCCTGGGGGGATGGAGGGGATTATCCCTGGTTGAGCCAGGTACCCACTAAAGCCACTCTCTCCCTCTCCCTCTGCAACAGGGCAGAGGAGAGAGAAAATCCTCAGCTGAGGATTCCTGAGTTAAGAGAAGAGCTGGGAGAGGTCACTGACCCACCACCGTGGGCAGAACAGACTCAAAGGGGGGATATTAATTGAATTTATTACCAACAGGATCAGAGCCAAGGAGGGAGAAATAAAATAACCTTAAAAACACCTTCCTGGCCAGGATCAGGAAGAGTGTGGCAGAGGAGCAGGGCAGGGATTGTGCCCCTGTGAGGCCACCCCTGGAGTGCTGTGTCCAGCTCTGGGCCCTCAGCTCAGGAAGGACATGGAGGGGCTGGAGCAGGTGCAGAGGAGAGCAACGAGGCTGGGGAAGGGACTGGAGCACAAGTGCTGTGAGGAGAGGCTGAGGGAGCTGGGGGGGCTCAGCCTGGAGAAGAGGAGGCTCAGGGGAGACCTCCTCACTCTCTGCAACTCCCTGACAGGAGGGGGGAGCCAGCTGGGGGTTGGGCTCTTTTCCCAGGCAACCATCAGCAAGACAAGAGGGCTGGGTCTTGAGCTGTGCCAGGGGAGGGTTAGGTTGGAGATTAGGAAGAATTTCTTTGCAGAGAGGGTGCTCAGCCATTGGAATGGGCTGCCCAGGGAAGGGGTGGATTCTCCATCCCTGGAGGTGTTTAAGGACAGACTGGATGTGGCATCAGTGCCATGGGCTGGGGTGGCACTGATGATGGACTTGATGGTCTCAGGGGGCTTTTCCAACCCAGCTCATTCTCTGATTCAATGATTCTCTGATATCCAGATGCTCCCCCATGGGCACAGGGGCACAGCTGCCCCCCAGGCCCTTCCCCAGGGGCTGCAGGGAAACCTCCAGCCCTTCCTCCTGCCCCGCCCTTGGTATCTCCATTGCTGTTCCCCTGTTCCCACTCCACTCTTCCCTGGCTGGAATTCTTTCTGCTCGATACCTCCTGTTCTTCAATATGTTATCCCAGAGGTGTTAGTGTCATTCCCAACTGGCTTGGCCTTGGCCAGCAGCAGGAATCCCACCCTGGAGCCGGCTGGCATTGGCTCCACGGGACAGGGGAACCTTCTGGCACCTTCCAACAGAAGCCACCCCTGGAGCCCTCCCTGCTACCAAAATCCAGCCACAGAACCCATCCCAGGGGACACAGGGGGAGGTCAGGAATGGGAATTGTGGCTTCTCCTCGGGGCACCAACCTCCGGGTGGGAATCACTTTGCTGCCGTTCCAGCTCTTTTATTTTCCCTTTTGCCTCGGGAGGGTGTTTCCTCCGGGCGGATCCGGCAGGAGCTGGATCTCCTGGGCTTTGCCAAGAGGTGGCAGGGCTGGAGCTGGCTGGGCTGGGCAGGGAGGTGTCCCTGCCAAGAGCCTACGTGTGCCCACACACGGCACAAGCGACGCCTTTGGCCGAGGGACCAGGGCGGGCAAAACCGCCCCGGGACGTGGAAAGGAGTGGAAAAGGTTTTTCCTGGAATAACCCAAGTGCTGGGCAAGTGTTGGCTCAATTCCTTGGACCAGCCGAGGGCTCTGGGGTTGTAAAACCCTTTGGATTTGTGAAACCCTTTGGATTTGTAAAACCCTTCGGATTTGTGAAACCCTTTGGATTCGTTATGTTCCCGCAGAGTTTTCCGGTCGGAGTGTTTTGCAACGGGAAACGAGCGGGAACATCCGTGTTGTGGCACCAGGGGGAAGGAAAGGTTGGGAATTGTCCCTTCCCCCTTCCCAAAGTCACGGAGTCATGGGATGGTTGGGCTGGAATGGGATCTTAGAGGAGAAATGAGTTGTCCTGTGCTGACTGAGGGGTTTGGGTGGTCAGGTCAGAGCAACACCTGCTGCTGGACAGCAAGGATTCACGGGATTGATCCTGAAAATCCCACACTTAGTCAAGTTTAACAGAAACCTGGGAATTCTGCCTCTGTTTCTGCTGTGAACTGCCCAACCTGCCTCCTGATCTCTGGAATGTGGTGCCTTGGAGAGGAGGAGTGACCTTGGACATCCCTCTGCCGACTCTCTGCAATTCCTGGCGGATTTTTAGGGCAGGGAAGGGGGAAATGACATCCCTGGAAGGACTTCCTGCCTGTTTCTGCATCTCCTGGAAGGCCACGAACCAGCCCATCCCTCTCCCACCCTCCGATCCCGCGGCACCTGATCCCATTCCAGGGGTGGTGACGCTCCACGGGAACACAGCGGTGGGAAAACCCTGGAATTCGGGATTAACACGGATACACCTCCTCTCCCCTGTGGATATCCTGCATCATCCTCAACAAACATGTTATTCCAGCTGGGAAAAAAGGGGTTTCCAGCTGCCAGAGGCAGAAGGGACCTTGGAGCTGAGTGTTTTCACTTCTCCTTCCATTCCTCCCGCTCAGGTGCCGGCAGGAGAGGATTCCTCCATCAGCCATTGATCCCTAATCCAGTGATCCCTAATCCAATGATCCCTAATCCAACCATCCCTAATCCAACCATCCCTAATCCAACCATCCCTAATCCAATGATCACTAAATCAACCATCCCTAATCCAATGATCCCTAAACCAACCATCCCTAATCCAACCATCCCTAACCCAACCATCCCTAATCCAACCATCCCTAATCCAATGATCCCTAATCCAACCATCCCTAATCCAACCATCCCTAATCCAACCATCCCTAAACCAACCATCCCTAATCCAACCATCCCTAATCCAACCATCCCTAATCCAACCATCCATAATCCAACCATCCCGAAACCAACAGCCGATCCAACCACCCAACCATCCTAAACCAAGGTCCCTAATCCAGATCCATAATGCCACCACCCACTAAAACACCATCCCCTATCCATGATCCCCTAATCCAATGTCCCTAATCCAACCACACCAAACAACCATACCTAATCCAATGATCCCTAATCCAATGATCCCTAATCCAACCATCCCTAATCCATTGATCCCTAATCCAACCATCCCTAATCCAACCATCCCTAATCCAATGATCCCTAATCCAATGATCCCTAATCCAACCATCCCTAATCCAACCATCCCTAATCCAACGATCCCTAATCCAATGATCCCTAAACCAACCATCCCTAAACCAACCATCCCTAATCCAACCATCCCTAATCCAATGATCCCTAATCCAACCATCCCTAATCCAACCATCCCTAATCCAACCATCCCTAATCCAACCATCCCTAATCCAATGATCCCTAATCCAACCATCCCTAATCCAACCATCCCTAATCCAATGATCCCTAATCCAATGATCCCTAATCCAATGATCCCTAATCCAACCATCCCTAATCCATTGATCCCTAATCCAACCATCCCTAATCCAACCATCCCTAATCCAATGATCCCTAATCCAATGATCCCTAATCCAACCATCCCTAATCCAACCATCCCTAATCCAACCATCCCTAAACCATCCGGCCACGCAGGGGTGAGGAGGATCCAACATTTCCCATGGAAAGGGAAGCAGGTTGTTTTCCACAGAGCAGACACAAACGGGCGGCCTCTCCCTGTCCCTTCCAATCCTCAGATCCAGGGGATTTCTCGCAGCATTCCCAAGTTTTATCCGCAGATATTTCCCATTTAAACCACTTCTTTTTATATCTATTTTATATCTATTTTATATCTATTTTATATCTATCTTATATCTATTTTATATATATTATATATATGTAAAGCACTATGTTTATTTCTATTTTAAACACTCAATTGTATATATTTTATATATTTTATATATTTTATATTTAAACATCCAGCCCTTCCCTGTCCCTTCCAACCCCCAGATCCAGAGGATTTCTCGCAGCATTCCTGAGCTTTATCCTCGGATATTTCCCATTTAAACCACTCTATTTTATCTATATTTTATCTATATTTTATCTATATTTTATCTATATGTTATATGTATTTTATATATTTTTTATATATTTTTATATATATTTTATATATATTTTACATATATTTTATATATATGTAAAGCAATTTTATTTATATTTTAAACACTCTATTTTATTTATTTTATATATTTTATATATTTTATATATTTTATATATTTTATATATTTTATATATTTTATATATTTTATATTTAAACATCCAGCCTCTCCCTGTCCCTTCCAATCCTCAGATCCAGAGGACTTCTGGCAGCATTCCCAGCATTATATATATTTTATATATATTTTATATATATTTTATATATATTTTATATATATATTATATATGTAAAGCACTGTGTTTATTTATATTTTAAACCCTCTATTTTATATATTTAATTTATTTTAGATATTTTATATATTTTTATATATTTTATATTTAAAACACTGTGGTTTATATTCTTTATATATTTTATATATTTTATATATTTTATATTTAAAACACTATTTTATGTATTTTATGGTTTTTATATATTTTATATATTATATATTATATATTTAAAACACTATTTTATAAATTTTACATATTTTGTATATATTATATATTTTATATATTTTACATTTCAAACACTATATTTTCTATATTTTAGGTATTTTATACATATTATGTATTTTATATATGCTATATATTTTGTATATTTTGTGCATTTTCTATTTAAACTCTATATTTTCTGTATTTTCCGTATTTTCTATATTCTCTGTATTTTCTATATTTTCTACATTTTATATATTTTATATTTCAAACACTGTATTTTCTACATTTTCCTTATTTTCTATATTTTCTATTTTAAACACTGTATTTTCTACATTTTCTGATATTTTCTCTATTTTCTATATTTTCTATATTTTCTACTTTAAACACTGCATTTTCTATATTTTCTCTATTTTCTATTTTAAACCCTGCATTTTACATGTTTTCTGTATTTTCTCTATTTTCTATATTCTCTATTTTAAACACTGTATTTTCTCTATTTTCTTTATTTTCTATTTTAAACACTATATTTTCTATATTTTCTATATTTTCTATATTTTCTATATTTTCTATTTTAAACACTGTATTTTCTGTATTTTCTGTATTTTCTATATTTTCTATATTTTCTATTTTAAACACTGTATTTTCTGTATTTTCTGTATTTTCTATATTTTCTGTATTTTCTATATTTTCTCTATTTTCTATTTTAAACACTGTATTTTGTCTATTTTCTGTATTTTCTGTATTTTCTGTATTTTCTATATTTTCTATATTTTCTATTTTAAACAGTGTATTTTCTCTATTTTCTGTATTTTCTGTATTTTCTGTATTTTCTGTATTTTCTGTATTTTCTGTATTTTCTGTATTTTCTATATTTTCTATATTTTCTATTTTAAACACTGTGTTGTCTCTATTTTCTATATTTTCTATATTTTCTGTATTTTCTATATTTTCTCTATTTTCTATTTTAAACACTATATTTTCTCTATTTTCTGTATGTTCTATATTTTCTATATTTACTATTTTAAACACTGTATTGCCTCTATTTTCTATATTTTCTATATTTTCTGAATTTTCTCTATTTTCTTTATTTTCTATTTTAAACACTATATTTTCTGTATTTTCTGTATTTTCTCTATTTTCTCTATTTTCTATATTTTCTATTTTAAACACTGTATTTTCTGTATTTTCTGTATTTTCTATATTTTCTGTATTTTCTCTATTTTCTATATTTTCTATATTTTCTGTATTTTCTATTTTAAACACTGTATTGTCTCTATTTTCTATATTTTCTATATTTTCTGTATTTTCTCTATTTTCTCTATTTTCTATTTTAAACACTGTATTGTCTCTATTTTCTCTATTTTCTCTATTTTCTCTATTTTCTCTATTTTCTACTTTACACACCGTATTTTCCATATTTCTCTATTTCCCCCCTCGCCCTCTCCCTGCCCCGTCCTTCCCCGGCTGTGTCAGCCCTGGGCTGATTCCCCGGGTTCTGGTAAAGGATTTCTCCGTGGGATGCGGGAGATAACGCGGCGCATTCCTGAGGCTCTTCTGCATTTTGGCTCCAGAAAAGGGAGGAATCGCTGGGGAGATTTTCCTCGTGTTTCCCCTGCTGCTCTTCCCCCAGGAGCAGCAAAGTCCAGCACTGGAGTCCCCGTAAAGGAGGAGCAGAGCTCTGGGTCTGGGAGATCCTTCAGCGCCGCTGGGTTTGTGTCACGATGGGATTTGTGGCACCTGCCGGCCAAGGTGGGTGATTTTCCTCCTCCACGAGATCCCGGCTGCTCAGGGAGGAGCTGAGCTCCTGTATCCTCATGTCGTGGAATCATGGAATAGTCCTGGTGGGAAGGGACCTTAAAGCTCATCTCATTCCAGCCCTGTGCCATGGGCAGGGCCACCTTCTGCTAGCCCAGGTTGCTCCAACCTGGCCTTGGACACTTCCAGGGATCCAGGGGCAGCCACAGCTTCTCTGGGAATTCCATCCCAACCCCTCACCACCCTCGCAGGGGAATATTCCTTCCCGATATCCCAACTATCCCTGCCCTCTGGCAGTGGGAAGCCATTCCCTGTGTCCTGTCCCCCCATCCCTTGTCCCAAGTCCCTCTCCAGCTTCTTTGTAGCCCTTCAGGTCCTGGAAGGCCCTGAATCCTTCCCTTCTCCGGGCTGAACAATCCCAATTCCCTCAGCCTTTCCTCAAGGAAGTTCCAGTCCCAGCCCTGCCCTGGGCAAGGACACCTTCCACAGACCAGGTTATTCCAGCCTGCCCTTGGACACTTCCAGGGATCCAGGGGCAGCCACAGCTTCTCTGCCCAACCTGGGACTTTCCCGTGGGACTTTGTGCTTTCCCATTCCCTGAGCATTCCCTGAGCATTCCCTGAGCATTCCCTGAGCATTCCCTGGCAGCTCCAGCTCTTCTTTTTCGCCCCACGTTTTGGGGTTCTTTTGAGGGATTTGCAGTTTTCCTGCTCTGGAAGGTCCCCCCTCCCCAGCACTCCCAGGACTCCTCGTGTTTTGTGTCTCTGCCCCACCAGGGGCTCAGATGTGAAATCCCCTTCTCTGGTTTTATGGGATTTGCACACGTTCCCCTTGGACTCTCCCCAAAACATCCCTTTCTGGAGACACTTCTGAGCTGTCCCTGTTGCTCTGTGTTGCTTGGCTACTTTCCTGCTCTTTCAAGTTGCACTCCCTGCCCCTCAAAAATCCCACTATCAGGATTTTTCCCGGCCTTTTCCACTGATCTCATGCTCCTGATGGGATTTCTGACACTTCTCAGTCCCCCTGGGATCGCCTTTTTTCCTGGAAGGGTCTCTCATTCCAATTCTGCTTCAAAAGGGACATTTTCTTCACAACAAATTCCAACAAAATGCTGAGAGTGATTAACTTGTTGCTGCCTTTCCTGAGCTGGAGAGAGAAGTTTCATCTAAGCTTTAACAAAGCTGGGGATCAATTAATCTAATTTCAACCAGGTTTTTAGTCTGAATCCACCCCCCTTGGTCTGTCTCTGGTCAACAGGGAGAAGTTGGGACTGCAGAAGGTGTTTCATCCCATCTGGATGTGCCAGAGGGGTGGATGAGGCTGTTTGAACCTCACAGCTCTGCACCACCTCTAATTAAACGGTGGATTAAGATTAATTAAGGTTAACTGCCAAGTTACTGCTCTCAAGCAGATTGAAAGGCCAAAATTTGAGTCTTTGGGTGAATAAGTTGTCAAACCTTCGCTGTGAGCGATGGTGAGCTCAGGAATTCAAACCACAAATCGGGGGCAAAACACGGACATTTCCATTTGGGAAAGCCTTGGAATTCCTAATTCCTTCCCTGCAGGAAGGTTCCAATCTCTCCCTTGTCCCGTGTTCCAACTGTGCCTTGGAGGCACCAGAACATCTCAAACAGCTCAGAATCAGCAGGAAAAGGGCTCGTTTGCTGGTCTGGTTTGGCCAGAAAGGGAGGTGGAATGTTCCGCTCTCCTGCAGCTCCTCGGACGTTCCACATCGGAGTGTCTCTGGCAACAGGTCGACACCAGCCCCGGATTTCAACCAGAGGAGCAAAGAAAAAGGTTTAAATTCTACAGGAGAGCGTAACTTTTGCGTTTCATGCAATCATTTAGGTTGCAAAAGGCCTTTAAGGACATCGAGTCCAACCTTTGACCATTATTTACAAATCATGGGATGCTTTGGGTTGGGAAAGACCTTAAAGCTCATCCTGTTCCACCCCCTGCCCTGGGCAGGGACACCTTCCACTAGACCAGGTTGCTCCAACCTGGCCTTGGACACTTCCAGGGATCCAGGGGCAGCCACAGATTCTCTGGGAAATTTATCCCAGGGCCTCCCCACCCTCCCAGCCAGGAATTCCTTCCCAATATCCCATCTATTCCTCTCTCCTCCCAGTCTGCAGAGGATGTGGATCTCCCATGGGATGTGCCAGTGTGAGGAGCAGCCTGTGTGTGCCTTGGAACATCCCTGCAGGAATCCCAGCTGTGTCCCAGCACCGCTCAGAGGAGCTCCAAGGGATTGGGCCCGGCCATGAAGGACCATGGAAAGCCCATTTTTGTGTGGCCTGAACTTTGGGTCGTCTCTGTTTTGCAAGGAGAACTTCCTTCCCCCTGTCTGCCCAACCCTCCTCCTGCCCTGCAGCACCTCCAGAGGTTTTGTAGGTGGAGCATCCAGGGTTATGATGAGAGATCCCAGAATCCCAGAAATGCTGAGCTGGAAGGGACCCCCCAGGACCATCCAGCCCAACCCTCAGCCCTGCACAGGCCCAGCCCCAAGAGTCCCCCCCTGTGCCCCAGAGGATCAGCCAAACCCTCCTGGAGCTCTGGCAGCCTTGGGGCTGTGCCCACTGCCCTGGGGAGCCTGGGCAGTGCCCAACCAGCCTCTGGGGGAAGAACCTTTCCCTAAAATCCAATTTAACCTCCCCTGGCACAGCTCCAGCCGTTCCCTGGGTGCTCTCCCTGCTCCCCCAGAGCAGAGCTCAGTCCCTGCCCCTCCTCTGCCCCCCAGGAGATCCTGAGGTTGCAGCAAGTCCTGTGTCTCCCAGGCAGGAATATTTAGGAGCCCTTTTCCCTTTTTTTTTGCCCCCAGACAGCTCTTCCTCAAACCAGACCCCCGGAACCCGCCCTGAATGTCAGCAGGGAATCCCTTCCCAAAAGTGGGCTGGGATGGTGTGTCCTGAGGAGTTCCAGGGGATTTGGAGGGCTGGAAGCCCCCAGTGGGTGACAGAGCAGCAGCTCCAGCTCTGCTTTCCCCACTAGGAAAACAAACCAGGAGTTTTTTAGGATTTTTTGTCTCCTGGCAAACCCGAGAAACTCTTGCCAAAGACGGGGTGACCTGGTGCCAGGTGGGGTTTGGTGACCTCCAAATTCCCTTTGATGTGTGATGTCATGGACCAGCGCTGCCAAACCCTGCCCTCCCAAGCACACATCCCTCCCTCAGGAAAACAGCAGGAGCAGGGGAACAATGTCCCCTCTGTTCCCCACGTGGGTTTACCTTGGCTCCCCCGACACCTCGAGGGGAGCACAGAGGTTTTCCTTCCTCCTGCTCCTAAAACACACTCTCTTCTCCCACTGGAATTGCAGGAGAGAGCCCTTTTAGCCCAGCACTTCCAGAGGCCTCCAGGCAGGAGGGCAAAATCCAGGAGGATCTGGCAGCTCCCTGAACGTGTCCTTTGCCTCCTGGTCCTCGGTGTTGACACAGGATTAAGAAATCCTTGGGCCTGTCTTTGTCCCTGCCGTGAATTCCCTTTGGTTCAGAGGGTTGGGCCTCATCTTCCCTTCTCACATTCCCTGATTTCCCTCCTTGCCGATGGCATTTCCTTGATTTCTCTGCTAAGGACACGTTTGCACGGCCCTGGGAGCTCAGGAGCTGGTGGACATCTCACCCCCTCTGCCAAAAACCAGGACAGAGACGCATTAAATTATGTCACAATTATTTGGAAAAGGCCCCGGCTGAAAACGTTTTTCAGGGGCTGAAAAGCTGATTTATGAGCCGGGATTTTTTTATTTTATCAATGGGAAACGTGAAGCTTTTCTGCTCTCCTCAGAAAAAAAAATTTAGATCAAAAGAAAAGGGGGGAAGAAATGTCAGTTTTTCATAATCTTCTTCATTAATATCAGGGGGGCAGCTGGGAATATTTCCCCCAGAAGCACAGACAGCGTTGGAGGATCGATGGGAGCCGTGGCCAGAGTTGAAGGATCACATGAAGGTCTGGAACATCTTCTTAGAGCTCCTGAACTCTCCAAACAAGAAAGAGATGGATGAAAAAAAAGCCAAGCTCCCAAAAAAAAAAAAAAAACCTCCAGGCCAAGTTTTGGTACATTTTACAGATGTAAGAAAAAAGAAGGGAAAAGACACATTAATCTCCTGGGAATGTCATCGAAATGTCACGGCCCTTCCAACGCCACGAGGGTGCTCTGGAAGAGCATTCCCAGCTCCCAGATCCGTCAGGCACGGCCCAGAGGAGCTCTGGGATGGGTTTTGCTCTTAAAAAAAAACTACAAAACCCTCTGTGTTTATTTGACAACACGAAAAGGGCACTTGGAAAATTTCGGCCGCTGAAGTCAGAAAATAAACAAAGGCTGGGGAACAATAGTTTTAATTTGGGATTTCAACACCCTGCTCCGAGCTGAGGCGGGAGGCTCAGGGGGGTTTGGTTCTGACTGGTTTGTTCCGGGGGCCAAACGTTTGTTTTTCCCTTTTGGGATGTGTTGACCTGGAGCTGAACCCAGGCTGGGTCCGGCTCCACAACCCCAAACCAAGGGGGTTTGTGTCCGTTTTGGGAGACCCTCGTGTCTCCCTCGGGGATTCAATGTGCTCTTATTATCTGGGAATGGCTTCCAGGTTGGCCCTTCATCCAAAGGGTGGCTGGAGACACCAACACCGGAGGGCAAAGACCAAGTTCAGGGTCAGGCCTAACAATGCTGAGCCCAAAATCCAGGGAAAGCCTCTCCAGCCTGTTGTTTGGTTATCCCACATTCCCAAAGGCACAGAGGTGTTAACAAATGAGAGATACTATTAAATGAGATTATTTTGGTGCTTTGATTCCAATGGGAAGTGTTTTAGCCAGGATTATGCCCTCAGGACTAACCTCCCGTCCCTCCAGAGGTGGTGGCTCATCCATCCCAGAAAGAGGTGGAGTCACATCCCTGCTCAGGAATAACCTGTCAGGAACAGGAGGACTCAGACTCCTGGTTTTCCTGCTCATGGGCCATCCCTGCCTCTCCTTGGATTTGCTCCAGACCAAGTGTCACCTCGGGCATGAGGTGCCAGAAGGGATGAATCCCAGGGGATATCTTGGCATAGAGACACTCCATGGGCACAGGGACACTGAGGATCTTACAACAACTCGCTTTTCTGGGAAGAGGCAGCACCAGGAAGGGCCAGGCAGGGAGTTATCCCGAGGCAGGGAAGCTTGGCAGGCTCTCCATGGAAGGTGGGAATAAACTCACCCCGGGACGACTCAATCAAAGTCCACTTGAAATAAACCCTCCGAGGAACATCTGGGATGAATTTGGAGCTTCTCCATGGAAAAGAGGGAGCAAACAAAGGTGCCAATTAACCCTCCTGCCCAGGAGTAGCTGCTCCAGGGTTAAGTTTAGGAGTTATTTGATTTAAGGCTGGAAGATCCGCTTGGAACCCAAGGCTGGGTCTGCACTAAAATCCATGCCTGGAAGGGGAGGGTTGGCTTTGGTTCCTCCTGAGCCCAGGCCAGGAGAAGTCCTGCCTGAGTTTATTAAGATTTAAAGGTCCGGGCTTGACTCCCAGCCCGGGCTCAGGAGGTTCCCTCCGAGCTCCTTTAGTTTTCACCCAGAGTTAATAAAGAGCCTTCCCCATGTTTTCTGTGGATTTGATGAACAGGAGAGACAAACATCAGGAGCTGCCTGGAACTGCCCGAGTCATTCCATGGGAATTACACTTCCCGGGCATTTTTTGCTTTAGGTTTTGAGGGATAATGAATTTATGGCCCTTCTCACCCCACCAGCTCCTTGGCTTTGTTGAAACTTCTCCCTGGGCTGAACATCTCACCTTTCTAAAAGGCCTCTTCTCCATGAAGTGACTCTTTTTAGGACTGGGAACCTGAATCTTCAGCTGATCTGTGGTTGCACAGACAGAGCAATTTCTCCATAAAAAATGCTGCTTTCCATGCTGTCCTTCCATCTCTCTCCATCAGAGAGGATGCAGTAGGTGTAACACCTCAGTGCAGTATAAAACTGCTCTTCCAAAATAGGTTCCCTCCCAAAAAACCACACATTCATGATGTGAAAAATGAAGAAATTCTACTCTTTTCATGGCAGATAAAAACAACAGTATCCTGATGTGAAAAATCTGCCTCTGAGGGAAGTTTCCAGCTCAGTGATGAAGCATCAGGAGGTTAAAAGAAGCACCCAAATATTGATTATCCATCTAAATTGAATATCCAGACCTTCTCGTTGGAGTTAAGATGCAATTCTGGGACAGAAGGGATGAAAGGGATCGAAATATTAAATAGTTAAAATCAGGCATTTTTTTTCCCTCTTCCAGCCAAATTTCCCCCCATGAACTTTCAAAACCAAACGGAGCAGGAATTATAACTCAGCTTGGATTGTCTGAACGCGTCCCAGCGCTCCGAGACGAACAGATCTCAGATAAATTAGGGAGGATAAATCCATCCTGGTTATTGGGCAAGACAGCCCAGATGGGAATTTAATCTCAGTCAGATCCCAGACTGTTCCCTCCCAAAGCCTGGGCTAGGCCAGTCCCAGGGGCTGGGTTTAATCTCAGGCTCTTCTTTAGGCTCTTTCCTCGGGGTCTGGAGCTGGGCACTGTCACAAAGGGGGGTTGACCTTGGTTTAACTCGGAGGGGCTGCTCTGGTGAGCTCAGACCATGGTTGGACTCAGAGGGGCTGCTCTGCTGGGCTCAGCCCAGCTCTGGGGCTTGGTTGTGACTCAATCTCAGCACAACTTCTGCTCCCTCCAGGGAAAAACAGTGTTTTCCCGGGGTAGGGAGGTCGGGATTAATGAGGGAGAGTTTAACAAAGGGGGGTTTAACAAAGCCAAGTGTTGGGTTCAGCCCCTGGGCTGGGCCAGGCCGGGCTGGGACAGACTGGGGGTGTCCTGGGGTGGTCCCAGCTCCAGTTCTGGGGGACACAACATGAGGGAGATCCAAAGGTGTTGGAGAGAGTCCAAAGGAGGGACACGAGGGTGGGGAAGGGTCTAGGGGGGCCCCAGGAGGAGCAGCTGAGGGAATGAGGGTTATTCAGCTGGACAGGAGGAGACCGAGGGCAGAGCAAGCAGGGAATGGCTGGAGCTGTGCCAGGGCAGGCTCAGGTTGGATCTCAGGCAAAGGTTCTTCCCCCAGAGGCTGGTTGGGCACTGCCCAGGCTCCCCAGGGCAGTGGGCACAGCCCCAAGGCTGCCAGAGCTCCAGGAGGGTTTGGCTGATCCTCTGGAGACTCCTGGGGCTGGGCCTGTGCAGGGTTGAGGGATGGACCAGGTGGGTCCCCTTCCAACTCCGTGATTCCGAGAGTTAACATTTGTTATTTAATCAAATGAAGGGTTTTGAAAAGACATTTAAAAAAAAAATCGAACAACGCTTTACCCCCAAATTCTCTTCAATTTGGGAAATAAAAGCCGAGATTCTCTCGGCTCGAATCCCCCCCAGTTGAGTTAATCCAGTGAATCAGAGCACCCCCAAACGAAACTCCTGGTGCTTGGAACAAAGAAGGAGTGTTTGGAAGGCGAAGTAAATCCAGAAAAAGCAAAGTTACCTACGGAGGGGAAACATAAAACCCCTGTAAATCCGTATTGAATCCACTCCTTTCCCACCGCTGCTCCTGGCTGACCAGGCACTTGGAATAACACGATTTCCAACGTTCCCCCCTCCCACCCAAATCCTTTCTGAACCTTTTTTTTTGGGAAAAATCAAATTTCCTTCCCGGGGGAAACGCCAACATTTCAGCTTCTGTTTTAACTCCGAACCAGAGCACGGGATTGAAAATCTGAACCTTCTGGTGAAATGGTGCTTCCAAAAAAACTCCCTCTGGAAGCAGCAAAATATTCCTTGTCCACAGCATTGGGCACTGGGGGGTTGTTTCTGTTTGATAGCCCTGAGTTTTGGCAGCTCTGGAGATCCCATTCCAACGGGACAGGGATGTTTGACATCCACACAGCAGCGGAATATGGAATATTAAAGTGTTTTCCCAAAAAAATCCGAGCGAGGCTACACAAAGCAACGAGGTCCTCGCCCGTTATCCTGTGGAAATGCTGAAATTAGGGAGAAGGTCGAAATGGCAAATCCAGAGTGGACTTTAAAAAAAAAGAAAACAAAACAGGTTTGGGCAATTTTGGGGAAGAAAAACGGAGTTGGAGCTCCACCCACGGAAGGTTTGGGTTCGGCCGAGGCGCCGGTTGCCAGCGGAAAATCATCCTGTCCAAAGGTTCCCGCCAGGCCTGCCCCGAACGTGCCTTGGCCCAGCGGGGCAGGTAGGCCAGGAGCCAGGCTTAGGGAAGCTGGGCCTGACCCTGGGCTCACGTGGGAGCCCAACGAGGAGCTCAGGGAAGTGGGATTGATGTCGGAGCGCCCGGCGAGCCCAGAGGTGCCGAAAAGCACAAAGCGGAGGGAGCTGCTCTTCCCAAACGTTCCTCGTGGAGCAGAGCTGGGAAGGAGCTGGAAAAGAGCTGCCTGATGGACGTGGTCCCGGTGGGATGTGTCCCGTGGACACAACAGCACAGCCTGGGCTGGGATTTGTGCAGGAATGAGGGGAATAATCCCTCGGAGCAACGTTTGGGGCCGTGGGCACAGGGTTGGGCCGGGGGGAATGGTGGGAGTTTGGCCCTTAGCAGAGCCGTGTCCTGCTTGTTCGGGGTCTAAATCCAACATTTTTCGATTTGGAGATTAAGAACTGGCTGCAAAACAATTCCCAAAACGTTAATGGAGACGTGGAATGGTGGAGCAACCACCTCCAACCCCAGCCTTGCTCTGAGGGCAGCTTTCCTGCAGTTCCCAAGGAGAAGGAGCAGGAGCAGGAGCAGAGGATGGGACAAGCCATTTCCATGAGCTTTCCTCACTGATTCCCACATGGAATGGCCAGTTAGGAGGTGTGGCATCGCCCCCACACCCCACAGGCTGTGGCTCTGGTGTCCCACAGGCTGTGGCTCTGGTGTCCCACATGGAGAAGACAGGGAGGAGACCAAGCTCCAGCCCCTCCAGTGGGGTGAAACTCTTCCAGGAGAACCTTGGGAGCGATTCCATGAGGAAAATAGAGCCAGGCAGAGCTGGAAAGCAGAGCTGTGTGTCTGTTCCATGCCTGGAGGCCTCCAGAGCCAACCCCGTTCCCAGGAGGCTCCTTGTTCCCATTAAACCACATCCCAGGACAGGGGGGCTGCCAAGGCCCAGGATGGGGATTGTTGCACCACTTCTGGAGCTTAATTAGCTGAATTAGTTTAATTAGCTGCTCCTCACTCATTGCAAACGACACAGCCCTGCTTGGGCCCTCAGCCTGGAGTGTGGGATTCGGGAAGAGCATCCCAGTGGGTGGATAAATCCACCTCCATGTCCCTTGGGGTGAAAGGTGGGGCTTGATCATCTGGGACTCGATGATCTTGGGCTTAATGATTTTGGACTTGATCTTTTCCAGCCTTAGAGATTCCGTGGGCTGGCCGGGGCCCAACGCTGCCCAAGGGCCAAAGAACAGGGGGAGAGGAAGCAGGAGATGCCACAAACTTTGCTCTCAGCCTCTCTCTCCACGCTCTTGGCAGCTTTGGGATGCACCAGCCACCCCCCTGAGGGTGAGGACCCCACGTGTCCTGGTCACACAGAGCCTCCCAAACCCAGGTGGGAGCTCCAGGGCCAGCGTGGGGCTGGGTTTGCTTTTCCTTGAGGGCCTAAGTCACCTTCCTTCCCTCCCTCCCTCCCTGGAGAGGCAGCTTTTGGGATTGTTCCCACCCTTAATTGGTGATGAATTATGAGAGCACACTGCAAAGGTTTGTTGTTCTTGGAAGAGGCACAAGGGGGACTTTTCCAGCTCTGGGTCAGGTTTAGTGCACGGCCCTTTTCCAGAGACAAAGCTCCGTTCCAGCTGGAGGCCCTTTTGGGATGCTGGGATGTGTCTGCTGGAAGCAGGAGGGTGGACACTCGTGCTCCAGAGGGAGGAATGGCTTTTTTAAGGATGGACCCAAACATCTGGATTTTGCAGATATATTCCTCATCTTCCCTTCTCCACCCTCATCTTCCCTTCTCCACCCTCATCTTCCCTTCTCCACCCTCATCTTCCCTTCTCCACCCTCATCTTCCCTTCTCCACCCTCATCTTCCCTTCTCCATCCTCATCTTCCCTTCTCCACCTGCATTTCTCCCAAAAATGAAGGGACAACTATGAGCAGGATGAAAATACATCCTCAATTCTTCTGGAAACTTTGCCTTTGACCTTCCCTTTCCCTTTCCCTTTCCCTTTCCCTTTCCCTTCCCTTTTCCCTTTCCCTTTCCCTTTCCCTTTCCCTTTTCTTCCTTCCCTCCCTCTCTTCCTCTCTCCCTCTCTCCCTCCCTTCCCCATCCCAGTTATGGAACTCCAGGAACAGACTATTTTTCCAGCTCCTCCTGCAGTAGCTCCAAACAGGGTTTCAGAGATGCTTTTAAACCAACAGCAGATCCCATTATGGATGAATCCCTAATGGATTAGGAGCAGATCCCAGTACATCCTCCTATTTTGCAGCCTGGGAAGTCCTTTCAGTGCCCAAGAAATTTTGTTTCAGCATCAAGGCCGGGTTGGAGGGTTTGGATCGAACTGGGATGGTGGAAGGTGCCCCTGCCCATGGAACAGGATGATCTTTCAGGTCCCTTCCCACCCAAACCATTCCATGATTTTATGATTTTGGGTTATTTCCCAGTCCATGAATAGATGAAAACCCAGGAGGAAGGATGACAAAACCTGAGAGCACAGCCAGCCAGATTCAGGCTTTCTTATTTAACCTCCAGTTTTTATTCTATTATAAATAACACCTTTGTTTTCCTGGAATTTGGAAGGCTGAGGAGAAGCCTGTGCGGAATTATCTGGAAGTAAATATCCCCACCGAGACCATTCTGGCCAAAAGTGACTTTATCTGTGGAGAGCAGGACACTTTAAGGAGCTGAGCTCCTTAAATAGCTCTTGGAGCCAGGTTCTCGCTTCCATCCCCATAATCCAGGCTCTTCCCACAAAGTCTGTCTCTCCCTGGATACCACAGAGCCATCCCAGCTCTGCTGGAACCAAGGCCTTGCTGGGGATTAATAACTACCAGATTTTTTTCCACCGGGGGGAAGCAAAAAAAGAAAGAAAAAAAAGAACCTCCCAAACAAATCCCACCAATCCAGGGGGGTCTCCAGGCTGGACCTGAGGAGCAGGAGGAGAAACACGGCTGGAATAATGTCCTGCTGCTCCCTGGGGGTTCCTGGGGAACACAGAGGCCAGGGCAGGGCAGGGAAGAGGTGGAGCTGCTCCTGGTGGAGAGGAGGAACAGGGCTGGGAAAGGACAGGGGGAAGGATGGGAAGGGAAAAGGCCACAGGGAGAGAGGGAAAGGGGAAAGGGGAAAGTGGGCACAGGTGGGGGGAAAGGGGGCTTTTGCCTCCAGCACCTCTGGAGGAGCAGGATGGGACTTTGGGAGCAAATGGGAACACACAGGGCAGGGCTTGGCCAAGGCATGGAATCCTGGAATGGTCTGGGTTGGAAGGGAACTTAAAACTCATCCAGTGCCACCCCCTACCATGGGCAGGGACACCTTCCACCAGCCCAGGCTGCTCCAGCCTGGCCTTGGACACTTCCAGGGATCCAGGGGCAGCCACAGCTTCTCTGCCCAACCTGGGACAGGGCCTCCCCACCCTCACAGCCAGGAATTCCTTCCCAAGATCCCACCCAAATCTCCCCTTTTTTAATTTGAAGCCATTCCCTGTGTGCTGTCCCTCCCTGCCTTGTCCCCAGTCCCTCTCCAGCTCTCCTGGAGCCCCTTCAGGCCCTGCCAGGGGCTCTCAGCTCTCCCTGGAGCCTTCTCTTCTCCAGGCTGGACATTCCCATCTCTCCCAGCCCGGCAGCATTCCCAGCACACTCTGAGCTGGAATCAGGGCCTTGCTTTGCCCTCTTGGCTCCAGGACGGAGGATCTTTGGGAACCAGCCCTTTCAAACTCCCTCAGTAACTCTGGGACTGGGATTGTCAGACCTGCCACTGAGATTAAACAATTTACAGCTGGACAAACGAATAAAGGTGGGACTGAAGTGTCGATGGTCACACTTGGCAGAGCTGGAATGGGCACACGGAGCTTCCAGAGGGACACAGATGCCACATGGACTTTTCTCCAAGTCGTGACCCCTCAGCTTCTTTTATTTGCAGATTTTCCTTTCTCTCATCCCTGTCTACACCCGAGCTCATCCCTGAGCCCCACTGGAGATGCTGTTTCCACTTGATACCCAGTCATGGAGAGCTCAAGTGACAGAGATGAGTTTGCCACCAGCAAATCCTTTGGATCCAGGGCCAGGTCTCCAGAGTCAGGTGGCCGTGGACCTGGTGGCCACCTCTGTTTGCAGGGGGTGGTTTGGGCTGGTTTTCACCAGGTTCTGGGGCTGCAAAGCCCGTCAGCCAGAGCTCAGCAGGTCTGCTCTGGGGGTTTGGGTTTGTTTCTCCCCAAAGGAATCCAATTTCACAGAATCCCAGGATTTTTTAGGTTGGAATAGGCCTCCAAGATCACCGAGTCCAACCCTCGACCTGTCACCACCTCGTCGCCCAGCCCAGAGCACCAGCTGGTTTTTTGAACAGGTTTTTTTTCACTCTGAGAAATCCCCGTGACACGAATCAGACCTTGGTGAGTTCAGAGCTCCAGGAGATTCCCTTTGGAAGAGGATTTCCCAATGGAATTGTACCCAAAATGCCTCAAGTACTGTCTGACCTCTTCACTCCAGTGGTGTTGGGTTCTTGTCCCAATGAAGGTGTGTCTGCTTTGGACCTTGGGTGCCCTGGGATGAGCTGGGATGCACCAGGGGAGCCCAGCAGATGTTAAGCAGAGCCTGAAATAGGACCTGAACTTGATCCTGGGGAAGTCTTGGCTCGGGTTTTCCGCTCTGGAAGTCTGGAATCACCCGCTGAGCTGGTGGTGGCTCTGTCAGGGAAGTTCCCCTTCCAGAGCAAGATCCAATTTATCTGTGGGAATCCCCTCACCTGACTTCAGCCATCCATGGACCCCTGAATTAGAGGTTCCACCCTTTGGAGAGGGGCCTTTCCCACCAACAATCCCAGGAATATGGCCTGGAGAAGGTGCCCACCCTGCAGCACCCACAGCCCACGGGGGGGGGTCATTCCCCCACATCCACATCCAGGCTCGCTCTTCCTGAATATGGAGCAGAATTACCTTTTCCTGGGAAAAGGGGCCATTTAGTGGGATCAGACTTAGGTAAACAGCTCGGAAAACACGGGAAGATGAGCCCTTCCATTGTGTTCCTTCCTGGGCTTTGGCCACCAACCAACCAACCAAGGAGCCGGGTGGTGTTTGTTTAACCTCCTGGGCTTGGAGAGTCTCATTCCCTGGGAAACTGCCAGCATTTGCAGCTTCCAGCTGCTCCAGGAATGCCCAGGAGAGAAGAGGGTTCTTCTGTGGGTGGTTCTTGTTTTGGCTGAGCTTCTTTCCTTGTTGTTTTTGTTCTCCAGGACTTGGACACCCGTGCTCCCGGCGTCGTCCTGGAGCGGGGAGCGTTGAGGTGGAAGGAAAATACCCAGCAGGAAAAGGTTATCCCAGCTTTTTCAAACCTCAGCCAAGGTCCAGGGTGGGCTCACTTCATGTTCCCTGCAAAGTGGGGCTTTTCCAAGCGGGAATATTCTGGGATTTCGTAGCAAAAACCTTCTGGGCACAGGAGGGGTTGGATCTGATTCCCAAGGTGATCCTGCTCAGACTGGACGTTGTGTTCCCAACCAGGGAGAACTTCCTGGTTCTTGGAGGGGCCTCCAAGTGGATGAAGAGCTCAGGAAGAGCCAACAGAGGCTTGGGAATCTCCAGGGAGAGCAAATCTAGTGGGAGGTAAAGGGTTGTGGTGGTCTGACCCCAACTGGCAACTCAGCCCCACACTGGTGGTTATTCCCATTCCCTCAGTGGGATCAGGGGCACAATCGGGAGGGGAAAAGTGGGAAAACTCAAGGAAAAGCCACACAAGCAAAGGGAAACAAGGAATTCATTCCCCACTTCCCACCACAGGCAGGTTCAGCATTGCCAGGACATTCCCGGGCTCCTTCTCCTTGGGAAGACAAGCCAAGATTCCCAACATTCCCCTCTCTCCTTCTTGTACCTATGGATTTATCTGCAGGGAATGAAGCCACGTGGTCTGAAACATTCCTGGGATCAGCTGGGATCAACTTTCCTGGCTTTGTTCCCCAAATCCTTGTGCTCCCCCTCCTCTCTGGGAGGTGAGGAGCGGGAAGGGCCTGGACTGGGAAAAACTGCTCAGAAAGAACAGAAGACCCCGGAATTATCCAAACTCGTCCCATCCCCAATCCCAGAGCCCCACACCAGCAGCTGGGAAGAAAATCAATTCCAGCCCAGCCCAAACCTGCAGAAACACCTAAAAAATGGGCAAAGTTTAGGAATAAAACAGGATCCATTTGAACTTGGAGCTCCACAGTGGGAGAGAGGGAAGAGGGAATAAATAGGAATGTTGTCCATAAACAGGTGAAAGGATGATTTGTTGGGGTCAGGGGTGTTTAAAGTGCCTGCTCAGGGCATCTCTGGCAGGCCATGAATCCCTGAGCTGATCCCTGAGGGATCCCAGGGACCTTCTCCCTGTGCTCGCTCCCATCCCGGACCCGACCAAGCCATTGGTATCCAGATTTTTTTTTATCCAGTTGTTCATCTTTCATCCGAAAATAACGAAAAATCAGGAGATCCCAAACCTTTGGGGCATTTCAAAAATAAAATTGCAGCTTTCAGAAAGAAATTGTTTGGGTTTTTTGGATTTTTTTGTGTGTGTGTGTTTGGGTTTTTTCCATATTCCAGTTTTCTGATATCCCAGTGGGAATCTCCAGCTCCTTCTCCTTTCCCTGCCTCACCTCGAGTTTGCTCAGTTACCATTCCCAACCAACCCAGGAGACATTTCAGGCATTTTTGATTCCCACCTCCACTTCCCAGAGCCCATTTTTTGAATTTTCACCCTGAAAAACCACTCCCTGATGCTCCAATTTCTGTTTTCCTCTGCTTCTCCCGAAATCTCTTGGGTTCATCCTATATTTTTTCTCCTTCCCTAAAAGTTTTCCGTGCTCTGCTCCTCATTCCTCTCTTTTCCACTCGACCTATTGACTGATTCAGAGGCACCTCCTTGAAAATCAAATGCTGCTGGAATTCCAAAAGCAAAAAAAACCCCAAACAACCCAACACAACCCAAACCCCCAAATTTCAGTGAAAATCCCTTTTTTCTGCTCCCTCTGGCACGTTTTCCTGCAGGTTTTCCATGGAAAAAAAAATGCAGGAGAAGAAAACTTCCAACCAAAGCCTAAATGTCAGGTTTAAATTGCTGTTTTGACTGGGGAAAAGAACATTATTCCCTCTCTTCTTAGCCCAGGACTAAGCCTGTCTGCTGCTGTTTGCCAGAAAAAACCCTTCCCAGGGATTATTTTATATTTTGCACTGGGAAATATTGATATTCCTGAACCCCTTGTCCCAAAATTCCTTTAAAGCTGAGGCAGAACTTGGTGTTCCAGGTGGGAGACGCCGAGGGGATCCCAAAGAGCAGCACAAGGAGAAGGACAAACTGAGTGATCTGGTGCTGAAATTCCATGAATTTAAGCAGGGAAAACACATCCCAATTGTTTTTTTGGATAATCACCAAAGATTTCAACTCTCACCAACCTCTAATTCCGCTTTTTCCCCCCCAAATTTTCCTCAGAGCTCCGCATTTCCTGCGTTTCCCTGGGAAGTCTCGCCCCACCTGACGATCTGCAGGTTCCCAAATGCCAGAAAAGTCGGAGTTGGGATCAAATCCCAACAATCCAAGCAAGAAACAACCTCCTGGATTTGGAAATGTGCCTCTGGAAAAGAGACCGGACCATATTCCCGGGTTTTCTTTTAATTCCCTCGCCCTCATGAGCTGGGAAATTGTTCCTCCCTCGGGACACGTCCATGGGATGGATTCAAGAAGTGCCTCAATTAGGTGGGTAATGATTTAGGAACGAGAAGGAAGGGGGGGAAATGAGATGTTGGCTGGATATTTTCCCTCCTCACCTGGAGAATTCCGGGGAATTTGCCCCTCGGATGGTCGGAGTCCAACACTGTCCTCCCGTCTTGCCATGGGAAGGGCTTGGGAAGCCCTTGGCAAGGGGGGAGAGTCTTCTGGGAGCCTCCAAAAGGCAAGAGGAGAGTTTTGGAAGCCCTTGGCAAGAGGAGGGTCCCAAATAAACGAGCGCAAAGGTCTCCTCCAGCTCTCACCGCTCCCGGATTTCGGCCGGACACGGAAAAACGGGGAGGCTCCGACCGAGGGGAACATTTCACACACACACACCCCCTAAAGAAACCCAAATGAGCTTCGTTAAATAAAAGCCTAATTAGCCAAGAAAAGAAGCCCTTGTTGCCGAGGTGGGAAGACCACCAATGGTCACCGAATTTATGGCCGAGGGGAAGGGGGAAAAGGGCCCGTTTGGAGCCGCTTTTAATGGGAATTCTGAGGCAGAATTTACAAGCACGCGCTGCTACCGAGTGGAAAAATCCACTGGCCCCCGAAGCACTTGCTCCCTGCCAAACCTAATGATTCATTTCTGAGTCACAACTAATGGCTCCCTAATGACAAAAAAGGGGAGAAGAGGGGCCCTCCGCTGCCAAGTATTTATTAGAAAATGGAGCTAAAATCATTAGCTGGGAGCTCTCTTACCGGAAAGCTGAAACCACAGTTCTCTCCGAAAGGTCAGAAGCTATTTCCACAAGAATTTAGACAAAACATTATTGCCTTTTAAATCTTTCATCTTGAGCAGTGAAAAAAAAAAAAAAAAAAAAAGAAGAAGAAGAAGAAGAAAAAAGGGGGGGAGAAAAACCGAAGTAGTGATGGGATCAACGGAGAGCTCGGTTTGTCCCAGGACATCCCTGGAGATCCCACCGGGTGAGGGAGGAACGGGGGGAGGTTGGGAATGCCACAGAAGTGGGAATTAATTAGCTTCACCCTCTTCAGAGAGTCTCCTGGCTCTGCTGGTGAAGGTGCAGTTTTCGGTGGGCACAGAATCGTGGAATGGTTGGAGTTGGAGGGGCCTTCGTAGGTTGGACTCAGTGGTTTCCAACCTAATTGATTCTGGGATTAAAGATCCTCTCATTTCATCCCCTGCCATGGGCAGGAACACCTTCCACCAACCCAGGCTGCTCCAACCTGGCCTTGGACACTTCCAGGGATCCAGGGGCAGCCACAGCTTGTCTGAGGAAGAATTCCTGCCCAATATCCCACCCGGATCTCCCCTTTTCCAGTGGGAAGCCATTCCCTGTGTCCTGTCCCTCCCTGCCTTGTCCCCAGTCCCTCTCCAGCTCTCCTGGAGCCCCTTCAGGCCCTGCCAGGGGCTCTCAGCTCTCCCTGGAGCCTTCTCTTCTCCAGGGGAACCCCCCCAGCTCTCCCAGCCTGGCTCCAGAGCAGAGGGGCTCCAGAATCCTGGAATGGGTTGGGTTGGAAGAGACCTTATATCCCATCCAGTGCCACCCCCTGCCCTGGGCAGGACACCTTCCACCAGCCCTGTCCAACCTGGCCTTGGACACTCCCAGGGCTCCAGGGGCAGCCACAGCTTCTCTGGTGGTTGGTCCAGGGAATTTTCTCGATGGCTCCTTAATTCCTTTGGAATTCAAAGAAATTTGGGCAAACCCTTGAAGTCAAGCCCAGGTTGGTGCTCCTTGCCAGGGCAGGGCTGCTCGTCTCCTGCTCCCAGGGGAGACAGTGGAAGACTTCTCCTGAGAGGGGAGGGAAACCCAGGCACAGAGGGACACGGGACGGCTGGGAGGATTCTCTTGGAGGGCCTGTTCTCCCTCTGCTCTGGTGGCACTTGGACACGGGTCCCATCTCCTGCAGGGACTCGGCCTGAGGAAATCCCGGGAGATGGTGGTGGAGACCAGCAGAGCAGCTGGGGAGGGATCCATCCCACCCACCTCCAGGTCTCCAAGGGAAACCTCCAGGCTGCTCTGAGCAGACACTTCTCCCTCACCATCCCCATCCCTGGGAGTGTCCAAGGCCAGGTTGGACAGGGCTTGGAGCGACCTGGGATAGTGGGAGGTGTCCCTGCCCATGGCATGGGATGGGATTGGATGGGATTTAAGGTCCCTTCCAACCTAAACCATTCCAGTTCTCCCGTTCCCCTGAACCCGTGACTGAATCCCACGGAGTCTTCCAGAGCTTTGTCCCTGAAGGCAGATGATAAAACTCCAGCTGATAAGAATAAAACCTTAAGGACACAAATATCTCCCCTCCCCTTTCCCAGCACGGCATTTCCTGGGTCTTCCAGGGAATTTCAGAGCACTGGGCAAAAGTCAGAGGCTTCGTTTTCCCGTGTGGGAAGAGGCAAAGATCCCCTCTAACCACATTCCAGCCCCAGGGCTGATGCAGTCTCGTCTTCAGAGGTGACTTGTCCCTGATCCATCATGTCCACGCTGAAGGAAAAAGGATCTTTCCATCCTCAGCATCCTTAAAAAAACGACATCCCATTCATTTCAAGGTTAAACAGGATCATTTGGGGAACTGGGATTGATGTTAAAGCCAGGCTGGACAAGGCCAAGGTGGGAGGGAGTGAATCCTGACGGGACATTAAAGCCTCGGCCCGACACCGAATCCCAGTTCCTGGATGTGTAAACTTGGGAGACATCCCGAAGAGCCCAGTGGGGTGGGGAAGGGTCACTGGGGTGGAAATCGGAGAGGGGGAACACCAACCCTGCTACTGGGGGGGGCCAGGGACATGGGAACATGGAGACCGGGAAAGGACCCTCCGGGACTGGGAAAAGACCCTCTGAAACCCGGAAAAGACCCTCTGGGAGAGGGAAAAGACTCCAAGGGACACGGAAAAGGCTCCCAGGGACAGGGAAAAGACTCCCAGGGACAGGGAAAAGACCCTCTTGGATGTGGAAAAGACCCTCCTGGACTAGGATGAGATCATTGGAGACTGGGAAAAACTCCCGGGGACTGGGAAAAGACCCTCCAGGGCCAGGAAGAGACCCTCAAGACACTGGGAAAAGACCCTCTAGGACCGGGATAAGACCCCCACGGGACCGGGAAAAGCCCCTCCAGGGAGCAGCTCCAGGCACAGGGACCCCTCCTTTGGGACCCTTCCTTAGGGATACCCCCTTAGGGACTCCTCCTCAGAGACCCCTCCCCAGGGACCCCCTCCTTTGGGGACCCTTCCTTGGGGAACCCCCTTTTGGGATCCCCTAATTGGAAATGGGATATTGTGAAGGAATTCCTGGCTGGGAGGGTGGGGAGACCCTGGCCCAGGTTGCCCAGAGAAGCTGTGGCTGCCCCTGGATCCCTGGAAGTGTCCAAGGCCAGGTTGGAGAAATGTGGGATGGTAGGAGGTCTCCCTGCCCATGGCAGGGGTGGAATAGATGATCTTCCAGGTCCCTTCCATCCCAAACCATTCCACGATCCATGATGACAGCCTGGACCCCACCCCTCAACCCGAGATCATCCTGCCTGGGAGCAGCATCTGTTTTATCTTAGCAGAGCTCCCGCTTCCCTCGATTTTCCGTGTGGGACTCACAGAGCCCCGGGATAACGTGACTTCCCAGAGAGCCCGCGTGTCTCCAGCTCTGCTCACGCTCATTCCTCACATTCCTGCCTGGCCATGGTTGTCCCGAGCCTCTGGCACTGCTGGATGGGGACACCAAAATCCCCAGTGGCAGCAACAATCCCCATCCGGGGCTTTGGGACGGATAAACAGAGGGATCAACAAGGATGGATGGGATTTTTGGAGCCACACACTTGGAGTGTGAGGGGCTGAAAGCCACCCCTGCATTCCCTGTCTCCAGGGCTGCAAAACATCCCGTTCCTGGGGATGGGGCAGCCAGAACTGTCGGATTTAACTGCTCCATTAACTTCAGGAATTCCAGCCAGAAATCCCTAATGAGAAAAGATGAGGTTTGGATTTAATGGGGAACAGGCCCAGGGAGCCTCTGGGATCTCACAAGATGAGCTGGATGAAGGCTTGGAAAGCCCTTGGGAAAGGGAAGGGCCGGAAGGGGTGGGGGGGGGAATCTCCCCCTCTGCCTGCCCTGGTGTCAGGCCAGAGAATTAATGGGGAAAAAAATTAATGGAAAAATTAGGCCAGTGTTTCTGGCCTAATTGCCTCGGTTGGTGACAGGTCGGTGGCCCTTCCATGCCCACACTTCCCAGGGGGGGTGTCCAGGGGCAGTGGGACGCTCCAGGAGAGCAGCAGGGTCTGCCACACCCCTGGCACACGAATCCCACCTGGATTTGTGGCAGAAGCACCTTCAAAGCTCTGCCCGGTGCTGTGGCCCAGGAGAAGCAGCTCCGAGGGTCCAACCTGCCCTGGGACACTCCCAGGGAAGGGCAGGATTTGGGGGGATGGAAATCAGGCCTCCTTTCTCCCCCGTGCCCCGAGATCCAGATGCTTTGCCAGCTGTTTCCGTGCCCCCAGCCCCAGGAATATCCCCGTTTTTAAGCCATCCTGACCCCCTTTCCTGCAGGAAGGGGCTGGGATCTCCCCTCAGCCCCCACTCCAGTTCCCAGCAGAGCTCCCAGAGCTCTCCCAGCCCCCACTGGAACCACACCAGTGGGAGTTGTTATTCCCAGGAGCTGTTATTCATGGGAGCTGTTATTCCTGGGAGCTGTTATTCCCAGGAGCTGTTATTCCCGGGAGCTGTTATTCATGGGAGCTGTTATTCCCAGGAGCTGTTATTCCCAGGAGCTGTTATTCCCAGGAGCTGTTATTCCCAGGGGCTGTTATTCCCAGGAGCTGTTATTCCCAGGAGCTGTTATTCCCATGAGTTTTTATTCCCGGGAGCTGTTATTCCCAGGAGCTGTTATTCCCAGGAGCTGTTATTCCCATGAGTTTTTATTCCCAGGAGCTGTTATTCCCAAGAACTGTTATCCCTGGGAGCTGTTATTCCCAGGAGCTGTTATTCCCATGAGTTGTTATTCCCAGGAGCTGTTATTCCCAGGAGCTGTTATTCCCAGGAGCTGTTATTCCCATGAGTTTTTATTCCCGGGAGCTGTTATTCCCAAGAACTGTTATCCCTGGGAGCTGTTATTCCCAGGAGCTGTTATTCCTGGGAGCTGTTATTTCCAGGAGCTGTTATTCCCAGGAGCTGTTATTCCCAGGAGCTGTTATTCCCAGGAGCTGTTATTCCTGGGAGCTGTTATTTCCAGGAGCTGTTATTCCTGGGAGCTGTTATTCCTGGGAGCTGTTATTCCTGGGAGCTGTTATTTCCAGGAGCTGTTATTCCTGGGAGCTGTTATTCCCAGGAGCTGTTATTTCCAGGAGCTGTTATTCCTGGGAGCTGTTATTCCCGGAGCTGCTGCCTGGTGGTGGAAGGAAGGGCTTAACACCTTGGAGGCTCCCATGACATCAAGAGAAAAATCAGAGCCGGGAGCAGCTGGCCGGATATATTGGGATATATAATTCCTGGCTGGGAGGGTGGGGAGGCCCTGTCCCAGGTTTCCCAGAGAAGCTGTGGCTGCCCCTGGATCCCTGGGAGTGTCCAAGGCCAGTTTGGAGCCACCTGGGTTGGTGGGAGTTGTCCCTGCCCATGGCAGGGGGTGGAATCAAATGACCTTTAAGGTCTTTTCCAGCCTTTTCCTTCCCCTGGCAGCCGCCTGTCCTGGATTTCCAGAAGGGGCAGGGCTGGGCTTTGCAGAGCTCCGGGTCCTTGTCCCAGCACTGCCCCGCAGCCGTTCCCATCATTCCAGTGTCCTCCCCGGGGGGGGTTTGACCCCGGCAAACAAACCCGGCAAAAGAAAACCAGGCGGGGAGCGGGAATTCTCCCCAGCCACGCTCGGATCCCGCCGGGAATGCTCCCAGCCACCTCGGGGTGGGACAGGAAGGGAAGGCTGGGAATGGCCGGGATCAGTCACTGCTCCCATAGGGATGGGAACAAGGCTTTCCCACGGGATGGGCCATTCCAGAGCTCGGGAAGGCATTCCCAGAGGTGGAAAAGGCTTCTTTGATCCCACTCTGGCCATTTTTGTTGCCTTGGTTTGGTTTGAGCTCTGGGGGAGCCACTTCCCACCTCATGGCAGAGACCTCCTTCAAGGGAGACACAGAAATATAAATATCATATAATAAATAATAAAAAATAAAAAATAAAAAATAAATAATAAATAATAAATAATAAATATCAAATAATAAATAATAAATAATAAATAATATGTCATATATAATATAGAATATATTATATATAATATAGAATATAATATAGAATATAGAATATAGAATATATAATGTATAATCTAGAATGTAGAATATAGAATATAGAATATATAACATAAAATATGTAATATGTAATATATAATAAAATATGATATATAATGAAATATAATACATAATATATAATATATGATATTTAATATATGATATATAATATATGATATATAATATTATATATCATATATTATATGATATATAGTATTATATAATATTATATCATATATATTATATATCATTTATTATATATTATATATTATATCTTTTATAGATATGGAATGGGATGGGATGATCTTTAAGGTCCTTTCCATCCCCAAAAAATTCCAGGATTCTGTGAAGAATAATGACAATTATAACTACAAGGACAATAATAACAATAATAATAGAATTATATATAAATTAATAAAAGTCTTGCTGATATTAAAGAGACCACTGAATCAGGCTGAGAAATAATAACAAAAAAGAGCAATCCTGGGAAGTTTGGAACATTGGGATCCATCGACGTTTACTCCAAGCACCCTCACGAGTTTCCTGAGGGAAAAAAGAAGGGCTGGAGAGGTTTTCCCACCTCCCCTGCCAAGGGATCCAGGCACTGGGAATTCATGGATCTTGAAGTGCCTGGGTGGATCAAATCCCAGTTTCCTGAGGGAAAAAGAAGGGATGGAGGTGTTTTCCCACTCCCCCGCAAAGGGAATCTGCTGAGCACGACCCAGGCACTGGGGATTTATGGATCTGCAAACACATCCAGTGCCTGGGTGGATCAAATTCCAGTTTCCTGAGGGAAAATAAAGGGCTGGAGGTGTTTTCCCACCTCCCCTGCCAAGGGATCCAGGCACTGGGGATTTATGGATCTGAAAGTGCCTGGGTGGATCAAATCCCAGTTTCCTGAGGGAAAAAAGAAGGGATGGAGACCCAGGCACTGGGAATTCGTGGATCTGCAAACACACACAAGGTCTGGGTGGATCAAATCCCAGTTTCCTGAGGGAAAAAGAAGGGATGGAGGTGTTTTCCCACCTCTCCTGCAACGGGAATCTGCTGAGCACGACCAAGGCACTGGGGATTTATGGATCTGAAAGTGCCTGGGTGGATCAAATCCCAGTTTCCTGAGGGAAAAAAGAAGGAATGGAGGTGTTTTCCCACCTCCCCTGCCAAGGGATCCAGGTACTGTGGATTTATGGATCTGAAAGTGTCTGGGTGGATCAAATCCCAGTTTCCTGAGGGAAAAAAAGAAGGGATGGAGGTGTTTTCCCACCTATCCTGCAAAGGGATCCAGGCACTGGGGATTTATGGATCTGGAAGTGCTGGGGTGGATCAAATCCCAGTTTCCTGAGGGAAAAAGAAGGGATGGAGACCCAGGCACTGGGGATTTATGGATCTGCAAACACACACAATGTCTGGGTGGATCAAATCCCAGTTTCCTGAGGGAAAAAAAGAAGGGATGGAGGTGTTTTCCCACCTCTCCTGCAAAGGGAATCTGAGCACGAGCCAGGCACTGGGGATTTATGGATCTGGAAGTGCCTGGGTGGATCAAATCCCAGGGAATGGCCGCTCCTGCCCACACAGACGTAGAGTAGGAGCAGAGCAGGAGTAACCCCGTTCCTCAGGGAGTTGGAAGGCGGGAGTAGGGAAGGGGAGGAGGCTCCAGGGAATGTTTCATCCCAAGGCAGGAGCAGCAGCTGGAGCAGAGCCACCGTCACCTCCTCCCGATTTATAGCCCGGGGGCCGATCCCGGAATTCCTGATTTACCCCTTGGAAACAGGGGCTGAGAGCTTTTATGGTGATCACAGGTGTAAAGTGTCAGTGGCCGTAATTCCTCAAAGGAATTTCCCGGATCATGGTTCCCTTCCCAACATGCCAAGCCTTTTATGGAATGCAGGACTTTGGGAGCGGAGCCGAGCTCCTGGAAAACACACCCTCCCAAACACCCCCCTGGCCACGGCAATCCCAGGGAAGGGGGTTTGTTGCTGTTATTCCCGTATGGATTTGTTTGGTTCTCCCAAAATCCTGCCCGCCGGCCCTGGGGATTTTTTTCCCGACGGGAGAAATCCCACACGGAATTTCAGGAGCTCGAGTCTCACGTGCTGAGAGCGAAGCAGCTTCGAGGCCAACGTGAAATGGGGCGTCGCCTCCAAGGGCTGCAGCATCCAGAGCCTCCACCGGGGCCTCTGGAGGAGATTTATGAGGAATTCTCAGGGGTTTCTCGGGGATTTGTGAGGAATTTGTCAGGAATTATCAGGGAATTAAGAACTCCCTCAGGAGAAAAGGGTGTGGGTCAAACCCATCGAGGGTGACGGATCTTTGGCTGGAGGACAATCGGGAGCATCCCAGACCACTGTGGAGATATTCCAGTGGTGGTTCCTCTCCCTGGGGTGGGTCCTTTGTCCAGTGCCAGTCACACATCCTGCAGGATCCACTTTTCCATGGCAGAGAAGAATTCCCAGATAAAACTGGCCCCTCCTGTGGAACCCAAAGTCCCTCCTGTTCCAGTGAGCAGCGCTGGGGATTTGATTGTCCATCGGGATCTCCAGCAGGGCCATGGTAAATTCCACAGGGAGATTCCGTGGATCACACACGGAAATTAGAAAGACTCGGGAAGGACTTTTCTCCCAGCTGAACTCGGTGCTCTCCAAGCTCCTGCCTGGAGCATTCGGAAAATCCTTGGACAGCTTGAGGCTCTTCAGGCCACCACGAGATCCTGACAAATCCGAGGTCCTGATTTTTAGGTGACTGTTTTTTTTAGGCAACTCTTAGGGGGAGTTTGCGGCGTTGGGAACATCAGGGGGCAATGGAAAAGTGGAAAAGCTTGGAAAAGCGGTGCTGGAAAGCAGAAGGAGGTAAGGATGGAACTGTGGTGGGATTAAAGGTACAGAGGGCATTGAAAAGTGGGGGTTTGATGTTCCAGGTCAGGCTGGACGGGGCTCGGAGCCACCTGAGCTGGGGGAAGGTGTCCCTGACCATGGAACGAGGTGGGATTTCAGGTCTTTTCCAACCCAAACCATTCCATGGTTCCTTGACCCCAGGCCTGGGTGCTGCCCTCAGGAACCCTTCCCCACCTCCCGTGGGGTCGGACCACCAAGTTCCTGCTTTTCCTGCATCCAGTGCTGGTGCCGTGGGCTCTGGGATGCTGGAATTGCTTTGGGATCTTCCCACGTGGTTTCTGTGGGATCACTTTGTCCTACACCTTGGCCAACTCCTGACCCTGCAGGGACACACTTTGTGTCCTCCAGTCTGATCCGACTTCATCCACGAGCCTCAGGAGACCTTCCCACAGCCTGAGAGGGTTGGAATCCCCTGGAGAGCCAATCTGCACTTTCCCTGCTCCAAACCCATCCCTCTCTTCTCCAGGTTTCTCGTTTTCATCCTCTGGAGAGCCAGCCACGGAGCAGCCACGGAACCACGGGATGGTTGGGGTTGGGAGGGACCTCTGGAGCTCCTCCAGCCCAACCCTTCCTGCTGCAGCAGGTCCGTGGAGAGCCAGGATTCAATCCCGGGGGGGGGTTGGGTGTCTCCAGAGGTGAAATAACTGGAAAAGCAGAGGGCTGGGAGCAGGAGGCCTGGAATCTGCCCCGAGGAGGAGCTCAGGCTCTGAGCTTGGTACATCCCAGGGCTGGCACAGCACAAGTGTAACACTTCCATGGTTTCTCCCTCACCTTTCCACGACCCATCCATGCAAACTGCACATCCACTGACCCGGCTTTAACTGGGGCTTTGTGGCTTTTCCCTCAAATCCAAGCTCCAGTGAGGATTGTGGGACGACAGGAACTGATAAACTCATTTCCAAGCCGGAGCAAAATGACAATTTACCAGAGGAAGTGGCCACCAGATGTGGAGGGTCGGGCAAGGCCGTGGTGGGGAGAAGCTGGGGAAGGCCAAGGAAGTGGGTTTTGCTCTTCCTGCCCGTGTGGGAGGGTTGGAGAACTCCCAGTTTTCTCAGGGTTTGGATGCTCCTGGTCCCTGCAACGCTGGGACCGTTCCAGTCCATTTTCCCACATTTCAACTCATCCACCAGCTGGGAAAACAGGGCAGAACCAACAACCCACTCCCAGGGGGCTGGGAATTCATCCCACTTTGCCCAGGGATTTGGGGAGTGGGTGGTGAAGACACGGTGTTGGCTGAGGGATGGTGGCCTTCACCTCTCCGGGGAAATGGGCACCTTCCTCCTCCTCTTCTGTTCCCTTTGGAAAGTGGGAATTTCTCCACCTCACGGAATAAACACGGCAGAGACTTTGATATCCTGGAGCCGAGGCCTTGGCTGGTTGTTCCAGCCTCATTCCAACCTCATCCCAAGCAGCTCTGAAGTCACAGAAAACCTCATGAACTAAAAATGTGCAAAGCCCCAAACAAAGGCCTTTAATTGCTGTTTGTGTGCAATTAGAGCCCGGCAGGGAAAGGAAACAAAAGCTTTGCTCCTCAGGGAGTCACCTCCTGAAAATCAGCTTCAAAGCAGCTCGGGAAGGGCCACTTCCCAATTCCAGCCGCTGTGCCAAAGGATTTCATTCCCAAAGGGCAGGAGAGCAGCAGGATTGATGGAGCCGAGGGATCATCCACGTGGAAATGCTGGTGCATTATCTGCAGGACTGGAGGCCTCTGGAGGGATAAACTGGGATTTATTGGGCACTGGGGGAGCTTTTCCATTCAAGTGCTGTTAAAGGGCACCTGGGAACATCTCACTGGGGGTGTCCAGGGAATTTTGGGTGGGGAGGGGCTTTCCCAGGGGTGTGAGATCAGCCACATCCCATCCTTGTTGCCACTGATAGAACTTTGTGTGTCCTGGTTGGAGGAGTCTGGCAGGAACACGGGTGGGGCACAGGAGTGGCTTTTCCCAGAGCTGGGATTTGTTGATGGAGGGAGTGGAGCAACTTCCTTGTGGAGACGGGCTGGGAAATTTGGGGATTGTTCAGCCTGGAGAGGAGAAGGTCGTGTGGAGATCTCAGAGCCCCTTTCAGTGCCTGAAGGGGCTCCAGGAGAGCTGGAGAGGGACTGGGGACAAGGCATGGAGGGACAGGACACAGGGAATGGCTTCCCACTGCCAGAGGGCAGGGTTATTTTGTGATTCCAATACAATCCTGGGCAACTCAGAGGGAATGTTTGTTCCTGGGCTGAGGGTGGGGCTGGGGCTGGGGGGAAGATGGGGAAGGTGTTCATGTGAGCAACAAGAAATCCAGGGCTCTGGAAGCATCAAATTCCTTTGGAAATGAAGTCAAATGATAGAATGGAGGACAGGGATGAAGTCAGAGAGTCATGGAATGGTCTGGGATGGGAGTGACCTCAGAGATCATCCAAAGATCTGGGCAGGGACACCTCCCACTATCCCACATTGCTCCAGCCTGGCCTTGGACACTTCCAGGGATCCAGGGGCAGCCACAGCTTCTCTGCCCAACCTGTGCCAGGGCCTTCCCACCCTCCCAGCCAGCAATTCCTTCCCAACATCCCATCTAACCCTGCCTTCCAGCTTCTCAGGGGAATACACAAATCCCGGGTTGCATTTCCCAACTTCGCAGCCCAAACTCAAGGCATCAAATTCCTAAAAAAACCAGTAAAAACCACCCCCAAATTAAGGCTGGGATGGGAAACTCCTCCATCCAGGCAGCTTCCTGATGTAAGAGAGCTGGGATCTGTCCCTCCAAACACACCCCTGAGCCCTCTGCTCTCCTCAGAACTCAGAAACTCCTCCTCCCTCCCCTTCCCGAGCCGTCCCTGTCCGGGGAACGTTCTGCGAGGTTATTAACGACCCCAGCAAGGCAGAGCCATAAATCCCTGCATCCCCCTGAACTTTACTGCTCTCCAAACCGTTTGGATATTCAGGCTCAACAAATCACCCCGAGAAACGGGATCTCTCCGCCGGCATTTCATCAAAATACTTTACGGCTCTGCCAGGTCGGGGCCGGGATTTACAGCGGCTGCAGCTCCGCAGGGTTGGGCACCACCTGATTGAAATTCCCCCCCAGGAACAGGAAAACAGGGGGAAAAAAACAACCTTCAGCAGGGCGGGGCTTTAAAGAGATTCTGCTTTTTTTCCTTTGCTCAAACTTTCTCGGGAAAGGCAGGAACCTGGGGATGAGCTTTGGGCTCGTTCAGTGCCCAGAGAAGCTGCGGCTGCCCCTGGAGCCCTGGGAGTGTCCAAGGATAGGTTGGAGCAACCTGGGATGGTGGGAGGTGTCCCTGCCCATGGCAGGGGGTGGAACTGGGTGGGATTTAAGGTCTCTTCCAACCCAACCCATTCCAGGGTTCTGGAGCCCCTCTGCTCTGGAGCCAGGCTGGGAGAGCTGGGGGGGGTTCCCCTGGAGAAGAGAAGGCTCCAGGGAGAGCTGAGAGCCCCTGGCAGGGCCTGAAGGGGCTCCAGGAAAGCTGGAGAGGGACTGGGGACAAGGCAGGGAGGGACAGCACACAGGGAATGGCTTCCCACTGGAAAAGGAGAGATTTGGGTGGGATATTGGGAAGGAATTCCTGTTGTGAGGGTGGGGAGGCCCTGGAATGAATTTCCCAGAGAAGCTGTGGCTCTCCCTGGATCCCTGGAAGTGTCCAAGGCCAGGTTGGAGCAGCCTGGGCTAGTGGGAGGTGTCCCTGCCCATGGCAGGGGGTGGCACGGGATGATCTTTAATATCCTTTCCCACCCAACCCATTCCAGGATTCCATGATAATTCAGCGATGGTAAAAGGTCCTTCACCACTTGTTTCAACAGGAAAACAATTTTATAGTTTCCAAATGTCTCTTGCTGTGGAAGATTCCAAACCAACCGAGATCCAAGAGGAAAACTTTGGATTGGGAGAAGCAATTCGGAAAGAGAAAAGGATTTAATTCCACTGGGAAAAAAAGGAAAAAAGCACTGGTGGCATCACTGAAAGTCTTGAGGTTGATGTCAAAGTCAACTTTGAGGTGAGGAGGTTTCTGGGTGTTTTTTGGTTTATTTGGATTCTTTGAGGGCTGGAGGGGTTTGACTCAGCACTGAATTTTTGTTCTTGTTAAAGTAAAAATAGAAATAATTCCATGTTCAGGGTATCAAGGGTGGAATGAGCTGATGGGTCTTGGGACAAATGTCACTGGAAAACCCTCGGGAGCCGAAGGAATTTTACAGGGAAGTTTGCAGAGATCCAGTCCTGATGATGCCCAACGTCTACAAATCCTTTTGGAGCCCTGAAAAGGGTGGAGATTAAGTTTTAATGAGGAAATAAAGTCAAGTGATGATGAGGATTGGGAAATCATCCAGAGCCCGAGCCCATAAATTGCTTTTTATTGCTGTGCTGCTGCAAAACCCAGCATTTATAAATGTCAGAAAGGCAGGAAGGCCACGACCAGGGAGTGACAGAGCAAGCAAACAGCAAATCTTTAAAGGATTTAGGGTCAGATTTAGGGTCATTTAAATCTTTTAGGGTCGGGGAGGACTCCCAGCTCAATATGGAGCTCCTGTTGCAACAGGATCACAGCAAAGATTAACGGGATCCTTAAAAGCTCCAGGCACAAAATGATGGCCCAGGGCAGAGCTTGGAGCTGGAGGGACAAACCCTGGGATTTGGGGCACTTAAAGGACCCACAAACCTCAGGGATTGGTTGGAAAAATGGGAAAATGGGTTTTAGTGGGGTTGGGATTCCCCTCCTGTCACTCCTGAGGGCTCCATGTGAGGGGAACCCCGTCTGAGGTGGGTTAGAAACACGGCTTGGAAGCTCAGGAGAAAAGTGTTGGACCCAACGTGGCTTAAATCCGATGCTGGGTGGTGACAAACCACCCTGAGCAGGGAGATCAAAGTGTCCAGGGACTGCAGAAACCCCCAAAAATGCAAAAAGAGACACTCCAGACCTTTGTTTTCTCAGAGAGAGAGTGAAGGTGCTTGGACTAAACTCCAAGGGGTGGTGCTGGATTCTTGGATTCTTCCCAATTACGGGGAAAACTGAGCTTGAATGGATGTCACATCATGATTTCAGTGGTCTGAACCGGCCTGAATCCGGGAGAAACTTCCCATGGCCTCAGCCAGGTGTTAATGGAGGTGATCCCACAACCCCTGTTGGCTTTCCCTCACCCTGCAGTGATTTCCTTGTCAGAAAAACCAGCTCCTTCCTGGAAAACCCAGTTGTGGGGCCTGCAGGGTGTGCTGGGTGGAGCAAGAGGTGTCCAATGGGTGCATTCCAGGATTTCAGAGCTCTTTTCCAGCCTGAACGATCCTGGGATTCTACACCCTGGGAGTCTGGGAGTTGGGATGGACAGGGAGCTGAACAGGAGCCAGAGTGTGCCCAGGGGGACAAGAGGGCCAATGGATCCTGGCCTGGATCGGGATCAGGGTGGCAGCAGGAGCAGGGCAGGGATTGTGCCCCTGTGAGGCCACCCCTGGAGTGCTGTGTCCAGCTCTGGGCCCTCAGCTCAGGAAGGACATGGAGGGGCTGGAGCAGGTCCAGAGGAGAGCAACGAGGCTGGGGAAGGGACTGGAGCCCAAGTGCTGTGAGGAGAGGCTGAGGGAGCTGGGGGGGCTCAGCCTGGAGAAGAGGAGGCTCAGGGGAGACCTCCTCACTCTCTGCAACTCCCTGACAGGAGGGGGGAGCCGGGGGGGGTCGGGCTCTTTTCCCAGGCAACCATCAGCAAGACAAGAGGGCTGGGTCTTGAGCTGTGCCAGGGGAGGGTTAGGTTGGAGATTAGAAAGAATTTCTTTGCAGAGAGGGTGCTCAGCCCTTGGAATGGGCTGCCCAGGGAAGGGGTGGATTCTCCGTCCCTGGAGGTGTTTAAGGACAGACTGGATGTGGCATCAGTGCCATGGGCTGGGAACCACGGCGGGGTTGGATCAAGGGTTGGACTGGATGATCTCGGAGGTCCCTTCCAACCCAGCTGGTTCTGGGATTCTCTGATCCTCTGATCCTGCACAATCCTGGGGTTCCACCCCCCGAGCTCCTGCAGGGCCCTGTGGGCAGTGAAGAGGACTCGAGTTCCCTCCCCGAGCCGAGCGAGGAGCGGGTGTGGGGCGGGGGGGGCAGTAAAATACGGCCCAATCTCGGCACCTGCTGCTCTCCCCCCTCTCTCTGCTCCGGGCTCCTGATTTATGGGCAGGATTTACGGCCCCTCTCCCCTGCAGGGCTGTGCCTGTGCACTCTCCTTGAGCAAGGAGATGAAAAAGGACGGGCTGGGCCGTATTTCTTCCCCGCTGCTTGTCAGAGCCAACCAGAGAGCAAACTCTGCTGAGCTGAGCTGAGCTGCCTTCTCATCCCAGGGAGTTTGGGCTCCAGGTGCCCTCCTGGAACTCTCCAGAGGAAGGATGAGGGGCAGGGAGTCTCCTGAAGGGATCCCTGGCCTCCCTTTCACCTTTGAGGGCAGAAGTATTTTATTTATTGATGTATTTTATTTACTGCTAGAGATGGAGCAACGGCAGAACAGGCACAGCCATGGGTTGTCCTTCTCCTTTTTGTGGTTCTGTCTCTAAAAACAGGCTTAATCCCACCCAGGAAAGCAAGCCAGGCTTAATTCTGAGCTGCAGGGCTCCTCAGCAAAGGGCTGAGGTTTTGGGCACCATCAAATAAAAGACATTTTAGACTTGTCTTGGTCATCATTGCACCTCGTCTCAGAGAAGGTCTGGGACCAACTGGGGCTGGATTGATGGTCCTTGTGAGGCTGATGGGCTTCTCCCTGTGCCCTTTTTGGTGCAGGACCCCCCAGGAGCCGGGGGATGAACAGTTTGGGAGCAGCACCGAGGAGGAGGATTTGGGGTGTTGGTGGATGAGAAGCTGCACATGATCCTGCCACCATTCCCTGGGCTGATCCCACGGGCTGATCCACAGCCCTGCTCAGCTGAGACCCCCCTGCAGAGCTGCTCCAGCCCTGGGAACAACAGCACAGGGACGTGGAGCTGCTGCAGAGAGTCCAGAGGAGGCCCCGGAGCTGCTGCCAGGGCTGGAGCCCCTCTGCTCTGGAGCCAGGCTGGGAGAGCTGGGGGGGTTCCCCTGGAGAAGAGAAGGCTCCAGGGAGAGCTGAGAGCCCCTGGCAGGGACTGAAGGGGCTCCAGGAGAGCTGGAGAGGGACTGGGGACAAGGCATGGAGGGACAGCACACAGGGAATGGCTTCCCACTGGAAAAGTAAAGATTTAAATGGGATATTGGGAAGGAATTCCTGCTGGGAGGGTGGGGAGGCCCTGGAATGAGTTTCCCGGAGAAGCTGTGGCTGCCCCTGGATCCCTGGGAGTGTCCAAGGCCAGGTTGGATGGGGCCTGGATCAACCTGGGCTGGTGGAAGGTGTCCCTGCCCATGGCAGGGGGTGGAATCAAATGATCTCAAAGGTCCCTTCCAACCCAAACCATTCCATGATTCCACGATTCTCTGATCTCAGGCAGTGCCAAAGGAGCTGCCCATGGAATTTTCTCCCTGCTTTGGTCACGTTTCTGCCAACAATGGCCAAATCCTTCTCCCTGTTTTTCCAGGGAGGCCTCGCTGCCTTTGGGGAATTGGGGAGGAGCAAAAAGGGGGGAAATTTTAAAAAATCTCCACCAGAAAAGTGTTGTTTGAACAGAAAAACCTCCCCCTGGGATGTGCCCGACCAAATCTGAGGGGAGCCTCTGCAGGGGGGGGGCAGGAGGTGGTGTCACAAACCCCACCTGAGCTCGGGGCTCTCAGTGACCCCCCCCCCCCAGCACAGAACGGAGCTCGTTAGCCTGGAACACGCAGGCAATTAGTGCTAATTAATTACAACCCGATGGCTGATTGCAAGCCCGTTGTGTGTGTGTGCCGAGGAAACGCTTCTTGTCGCTCTCTAATTAACGCCAAGCAGCCCTTGTGCTGCTGAGCAGGAGAGCAGAAGGGGAATGGGGAAGATTTTCCTCCCCACTCATCCAAAGCTCCTCTGGAGGGCTGAGGGACCTTCGGGGCCAAAGCACACGCCCGTTGCTCCGTCCCCTCATTCCAGGGGGATGAGGTGGGGGGTGGAATGTGGAGGGAAGCAGGGAAGCTGCTCCAGGAGGGCTGGGGGAGCAGCCCTTGCGTGCTCTGCCCACGGCTCCGCTCCTGGAAACTCTCGACTCACGTCATCCTTCTGATGCTCCCTCAGATGTTTCCTGCTCTTTCTGGGCCCTGGTTTATTTTTGACCGGGGACATGTGGCTGGAAATAAACCCTTGGATGAGGCTCATTTTGCTCCTGTTCTGCTTTTCCAGACCCAGCAGCTCAACCCCTCTCTCAGCACATCCAGGGGTGCTCTTGGATTGTCCCCCCACCAGAACTGAGGGCTCCCAAATTCCACCTCCCCACCTCACCCTTACAGGGGCTTTGGGTGCCAGCAGAGTTTTGGAACAGGGTCCCTGAGGTTGGAAAAGCCCTCCAAGGTCACCGAGTCCCCCCCTGTGCCCGATGCCCCCCTTGTCCCCCAGCCCAGAGCACTGAGTGCCACGTCCTGTCATCATTCCATGGGCACCTCCAGGGCTGGGCACTCCAAACCTCCCTGGGCAGCCCCTGACAAGGCCTCACCACCCTTTCCATGAGAAAATTCCTCCTGATGTCCAAGCTGAGCCTCCCCTGGCACAGCTGGAGGCCGTTCCCTCTCCTCCTGTCCCTTGTTCCCTGGGAGCAAAGCTCGATCCCCCTGGCTCCAACCTCCTTCCAGGGAATTTTAGGGATCCAGAAGGTCCCCCCTGAGCCTCCTTTTCTCCAGGCTGAGCCCCCCCAGCTCCCTCAGCCTCTCCTGCTGCTCCAGAACCTTCCCCAGGAGCTTGGGGGGCGGATCCAGCTGTGGAACCACGGGAAAAACAGGATTTCTCTCCCGTCCTCTGCTCCCTGAGCCTCTCTGTTCTTCCCTCTCTCCAGGCAGGGCTTTCTAAACTTCTTTTGGGAACTTCCCAAACTTCTTTGGGGAACTTCCCCTCCACCTTCTCCCCCACATTCAGGTATTGCTGCAGAGGTTCTTTGCCTCGTGGGGATCTTTTGAATCCCATCTGGAAAAAGGGTCTCAGGGGTTGAATCCCATCGGGAAAAAGGGCCTTGTGGGTTGAATTCCATCAAGGAAAAGGGGTCTCAAGGGTTGAATCCCATCAGGAAAAAGGGCCTCTGAGGTTGAATCCCAGCAGGAAAAAGGACCTCAGGGATGGAATCCCGTCAGGAAAAGGGGTCTCATGGTTTGAATCCCATCAGGAAAAAGGGCCTTGTGGGTTGAATTCCATCAAGAAAAAGGGTCTTGTGTTGAATCCCATCAGGAAAAAGGGCCTGAGGGGTTGAATCCCATTAGGAAAAGGGGTCTCATGGTCTGAATCCCCTCAGGGAAAAGGGTCTCGGGGTTGAATCCCATCTGGAGAATTATGGGTTGAATCCCAGCAGGAAAAAGGGCCTTGTGGGTTGAATTCCATCAGGAAAAGGGTCTCATGTGTTGAATCCTACCAGGGAAAAGGGCCTGAGGGGTTGAATCCCAGCAGGAAAAGGAGTCTCATGGGTTGACTCTCATCAGGAGAATTATGGGTTGAATCCCAGCAGGAAAAAGGACCTCAGGGATTGAATCCTGTCAGGAAAAGGGGTCTCATGGTTTGAATCTCATCAGGGAAAAAGGCCTTGTGGGTTGAATTCCATCAAGAAAAAGGGTCTGGTGTTGAATCCCATCAGGAAAAAAGGGGCCTCATGGATTGAATCCCGTCAGGAAAATTATGTGTCGAATCCCACCACGAAAAAGGGCCTCAGGGGTTGAATCCCATTAGGAAAAGGGGCCTCAGGAGTTGAATCCCATCACTCTGAAGCACCAGGAAAAGCCTTGCTTTGCTTCCAAGTCCCCCACTGCAGCTGAGTTGGGGGGGTTTGAATGCCCCTCTCTCTCCTTTGGGGGTTTGAACCCCCCTTTCCCTCCTTTTGGAAGTTTGAATTCCCCTCTCTCTCCTTTTAGGGCTTTGAATCCCCCTCTCTTTCCTTTTTGGGGTTTGAACCCCCCTCTCTCTCCTTTTGGGGCTTTGAATCCCCCTCTGTCTGTTTTTGGGGGTTTGAATCTCCTTCTCTCTGTTTTGGGGCTTTGAATCCCTCTCTCTCTCCTTTTGGGGCTTTGAATCCCCCCCTCTCTGTTTTTTGGGGCTTTGAATCCCCCTCTCTCTCCTTTTGGGGCTTTGAATCCCCCCTCTCTGTTTTTGGGGGGTTTGAACCCCCCTCTCTCTGCTTTTGGGGCTTTGAATCCCCTTCTCTTTCCTTTTTGGGGTTTGACTCCCCCTTTCCCTCCTTTTGGGGCTTTGAATCCCCCCCTCTCTCTTCTTTCAGGGTTTTGAATCCCCCTCTCTCTCCTTTTGGGGCTTTGAATCCCCCCCTCTCTTTCCTTTTAGGGCTTTGAATCCCCCTCTCTCTGTTTTTGGGGATTTAAATCCCCTTTTGTCTGTTTTTTGGGGTTTTGAATCCCCCTCTCTTTCCTTTTGGGGCTTTGAATCCCTCTTTCCCTCCTTTTGGGGCTTTGAATCCCCCTCTCTGTTTTTTGGGGCTTTGAATCCCCCTCTCTCCTTTTGGGGCTTTGAGCCCCCCTTTCTCGCCTTTTGGGGTTTTGAATCTCTCTCTCCTTTTGGGGTTTTGAATCTCTCTCTCCTTTTGGGGTTTTGAATCTCTCTTTCCTTTTGAGGTTTTGAATCTCTCTCTTCTTTTGGGATTTTGAATCCTCCTCTCTCTGTTTTTTGGGGCTCTGAATCCCCCTTTCCCTCCTTTTGGGGCATTGAATCCCCCTCTCTGTTTTTGGGGCTTTGAATCCCCCCCTCTCTGTTTTTGGGGCTTTGAATCCCCCTTTCCCTCCTTTTGGGGTTTTGAATCCCCCTCTCTGTTTTTGGGGCTTTGAATCCCCCCCTCTCTGTTTTTGGGGCTTTGAATCCCCTTCTCTTTGTTTTTGGGGCTTTGAATCCCCCCCTCTCTGTTTTTTGGGGCTCTGAATCCCCCTTTCCCTCCTTTTGGGGTTTTGAATCCCCCTCTCTCTCCTTTTGGGGCTTTGAATCCCCCTCTCTCTCCATTTAGGGCTTTGAATCCCCCTCTCTCTGTTTTGGGACTTTGAATCCCCCTTTCCCTCCTTTTGGGGCTTTAAATCTCCCTCTCTCTCTCCTTTTGGGGCTTTGAATCCCCCTCTCTCTTCTTTTGGGGTTTTAAATCCCCCTCTTTCTCCTTTTGGGGCTTTGAATCCCCCCCTCTCTGTTTTTTGGGGCTTTGAATCCCCCTCTCTCTTCTTTTGGGATTTTGAATCCTCCTCTCTCTGTTTTTTGGGGCTCTGAATCCCCCTCTCTCTCCTTTTGGGGCTTTGAGTCCCCCTTTCTCACCTTTTGGGGCTTGGAATCCCTCTCTCTTTCCTTTTGGGGTTTTGAATCCCTCTCTCTCCTTTTGGGGTTTTGAATCCCCCTCTCTCTTCTTTTGGGGTTTTGAATCCCCCTCTCTCTGTTTTTGGGGTTTTGAATCCCCCTCTCTCTGTTTTTGGGATTTTGAATCCCCCTCTCTCCTTTTAGGACTTCAAATCCCCCCCTCCCCTCCGCATCCCCCAGCAGCCAAACCCCTCCTTGCCCAGCTTCCCCTCTTCCCTCCCCGCTGTTTCCCCCCCAATTGCTCGGGGTCGGGATTTGGGGCCGATCCAACCCATGGACCCCGGGCGGGACCTGAAGCTCCGACCCCTCTCCCCGAGCTCCCCTTCCCCTCCCCGGGCCCCTTTTCTCCCTTCCCAGCCCCCAAAATCCCGCCGGGGAGAGCGGGAATATCCCAATATCCGACAGTCCTGCCCGTCCTTTCTCCTCCTTCCAACCACAAAAAAAAAAGGGATTTTATCCCGACTTTTGCTCCTTCCCTCACTGCTCCGTTCAGGCGAAAAGAGCCGATAAAATCGATTTTATTTAACCCTCCCCACGCGGGGCTGGAATTCCGGGATTCCCGGCATTCCCGGAGCGCTCCTGGAATCCCGGCATTCCCGGGAAATCGGGGCAGCGGATCCCCGATTATTACTATTATTATTATTATTATTATTATTATTATTATTATTATTATTATTATTATTATCATTATCATTATCATTATTAACTATATATATTTTATATATATAATGTATTATATATTATATATATAATATATTCTTATAGAGCTTTTTAGACATTTTGGAAGGAGTGAGCTTCAAAAATTCCCTGTTATAGCCAGTCCTGGAGAACTGATATGAAGTCTGCCTTATTTAATAGACATTCGGTTACCTAACCCCTATTTTCTTTATTATTATTATTATTATTATTATTATTATTATTGTTATTATTATTATTATTATTTTATATATTATATATATATATATAATATATTCTTATAGAGCTTTTTAGACATTTTGGAAGGAGTAGGCTTCAAAAATTCCCTGTCATATCCACTCTTGGAGAACTGATATTGCCTTATCTAAATAGACATTAGGTTACCTAACCTCTATTTTTATTATTATTATTATTATTATTATTATTATTTACAATATAACTTTTTATATATAATGAATTATATATATTATATATAATATATATATAATTATATAATATAATATATTATATATATATATAATATATTCTTATAGAGCTTTTTAGACATTTTGGAAGGGGTAAGCTTCAAAAATTCCCTGTCATATCCAGTCCAGAAGAACTGATATGAAGTCTGCCTTATTTAATAGACATTCGGTTACCTAACCCCTATTTTTATTATTATTATTATACATATAATATAGAAAATATATATTATATAGTAATATATAATTATTATATATATAGTATATTATATAATAATATATAATATATTCTTATAGAGCTTTTTAGACATTTGGGAAGGGGTAAGCTTCAGAAATTCCCTGTCATATCCTTTCTTGGAGAATTGATATTGCCTTAGCTAAATAGACATTCGTTACCTAACCCCTATTTTTATTATTATTATTATTATTATTATTATTATTATTATTATTTACAATATAAATTTTTATATATAATGTATTATATATTACATATATATAATATATAACATATATTATATATATGTATAATATATTCTTATAGAGCTTTTTAGACATTTGGGAAGGGGTAGGCTTGAAAAATTCCCTGTCATATCCACTCTTGGAGAATTGATATTGCCTTACCTAAATAGACATTTGGTTACCTAACCCCTATTATTATTATTATTATTATTATTATTATTATTATTATTATTATTATTATTATTATTATTTACAATATATATTATATATAATGTATTATATATTATATATATTGTATATATATAATATATATATTATATATATATATAATATATTCTTATAGAGCTTTTTAGACATTTTGGAAGGGGTAAGCTTCAAAAATTCCCTGTCATATCCAGACCTGGAGAACTGATGTGAAGTCTGCATTATTTAATAGACATTTGGTTACCTAACCCCTATTTTTATTATTATTATGTATATAAAATATATAATAGGTATATATAATATATAATATGTATATATAATATATAATATGTATAATATATATAATATATATCATAATATATCCTTTAACTCCAACCATTGGGAGTCAAATCCATTATCCCTTAATTCCAACCTTTGGAATTCACACCAGTTATCCCTCAACTCCAACTTTGGAATTCACACCAGTTATCCCTTAATTCCAACCTTTGGAATTCAAACCAGTTATCCCTTAATTCCAACCTTTGGAATTCAAACCAGTTATCCCTTAATTCCAACCTTTGGAATTCAAACCAGTTATCCCTTAATTCCAACCTTTGGAATTCAAACCAGTTATCCCTTAATTCCAACCTTTGGAATTCACACCAGTTATCCCTTAATTCCAACCTTTGGAATTCACACCAGTTATCCCTTAATTCCAACCTTTGGAATTCACACCAGTTATCCCTTAATTCCAACCTTTGGAATTCTAACTCATTATCCTTTAACTTCAACCTTTGGAATTCACACCAGTTATCCCTTCACTCCAACTTTGGAATTCAAACCAGTTATCCCTTAAATCCAACCTTTGGAATTCAAACCAGTTATCCCTTCACTCCAGCCTTTGGAATTCCAACCAGTTATCCCTCAACTCCAACTTTGGAATTCAAACCAGTTATCCCTTAATTCCAACCTTTGGAATTCAAACCAGTTATCCCTTCACTCCAACCTTTGGAATTCACACCAGTTATCCCTTAAATCCAGCCTTTGGAATTCACACCAGTTATCCCTTCACTCCAACTTTGGAATTCAAACCAGTTATCCCTTCACTCCAACCTTTGGAATTCACACCAGAATTGGCAGAGCCAAAGGAAAGGTCACAATTTTTTCGGGAGCTTCGGAAGCATCAAATCTCCCAGGACAAGGCAGGAAAACCTGGAATGTTGAAGTGTTGGAGCTCCTTGTGCTCCCTCCGAAGCCTCACAGAAATCCTGCCCGGCCCTAAAGCCGGGAATGCCCCCGAGGCTTTGCTGGCAGTTGGAATTTTTAGGAGCCCTACAAGGATTTGGGGGTTTTGGGGTCCGGCCCCCGACAGGAATGAAGGGCCTGAGGGAGGCTTTGGGAGCAGCAAATCCCAGGAAGGGGCTGGAAGTTGGAGAGTTCTGGGATGGAAACGGGAATTTCGGATTTGGGCAGGGGAGGATTTCAGGGGATGGTTTTCCAGGGATGATTTCAGGGGAGGATTTCAGGGGATGATTTTCAGAGGATGGTTTCCAGGTCATAATTTTCCAGTGTTGATTTTCAGGTGATGGTTTCAGGGGGTGATTTTCAGGGGATGGTTTCAGGGGGTGATTTTCCAGGTCATAATTTTCCAGTGATGATTTTCAGGAGATGATTTTCAGGGAATGGCTTTCAGGTGATAATTTTCAGGTGATAATTTTCAGGTGATGGTTTTCAGCAGATAATTTTCCAGAGATGGTTTTCAGGTGATGATTTCCAGGTCATAATTTCCCAGTGATGATTTTCAGATGATTTTCAGGTGATAATTTTCAGGGGATGATTTTCTGGGGGTGATTTTCAGGTCATAATTTTCCGTTGATGATTTTCAGTGGATAATTTTCAGTGGATGATTTTCAGTGGATAATTTTCAGTGGATGATTTCAGGGGATGATTTTCCAGTGATGATTTTCAGGGGATGATTTTCCAGTGATGATTTTCAGGGGATGATTTTCCAGTGTTGATTTTCAGGTGATGGTTTCAGGGGGTGATTTTCAGGTGATGGTTTTCAGGGGATGATTTTCCAGGTCATAATTTTCCAGTGATGATTTTCAGGGAATGGCTTTCAGGTGATAATTTTCCGGTGATAATTTTCAGGTGATGGTTTTCAGGGGATAATTTTCAATAGATGATTTTCAGGGGATGATTTTCCAATTATGATTTTCAGGGGATGGTTTTCCAGTGATGATTTTCAATGGATGATTTCAGGGGATAATTTTCAGTGGATAATTTTCAGTGGATGATTTTCAGTGGATGATTTCAGGGGATGATTTTCCAGTGATGATTTTCAGGTGATGGTTTCAGGGGATAATTTTCAGGTCATAATTTTCCGGGGATGATTTTCAGGTGATGGTTTTCAGGGAATGGCTTTCAGGTGATAATTTTCCAGTGATAATTTTCAGGTGATAATTTTCAGGTGATGGTTTTCAGGGGATAATTTTCAATAGATGATTTTCAGGGGGTGATTTTCAGGAGATGATTTTCCGGCAATGATTTTCCAGTGATAATTTTCAGTGGATGATTTCCAGGTCATAATTTTCCAGTGATGATTTTCAGTGGATGATTTTCAGTGGATGATTTTCAGGGGATGATTTTCAGGGGATGATTTTCCAGTGATGATTTTCAGGGGATGATTTTCAGGAGATGATTTTCAGTGGATGATTTTCAGGGGATGATTTTCAGGGGATGATTTTCAGGAGATGATTTTCCAGTGATGATTTTCAGGTGATGGTTTCAGGGGGTGATTTTTCAGGTGATAATTTTCAGGGGATGATTTTCAGGGAATGGCTTTCAGGTGATGATTTTCCAGTGATAATTTTCAGGTGATGATTTTCAGGGGATAATTTTCCAGAGATGGTTTTCAGGTGATGATTTCCAGGTCATAATTTCCCAGTGATGATTTTCAGATGATTTTCAGGTGATAATTTTCAGGGGATGATTTTCTGGGGGTGATTTTCAGGTCATAATTTTCCGTTGATGATTTTCAGTGGATAATTTTCAGTGGATGATTTTCTGGGGGTGATTTTCAGGTGATGATTTTCAGGAGATGGTTTTCAGGGGATGATTTTCCAGTGATGATTTTCAGGTGATGGTTTCAGGGGATAATTTTCAGATCATAATTTTCAGGAGATGATTTTCAGGGAATGGCTTTCAGATGATAATTTTCCACTGATAATTTTCCAGTGATAATTTTCAGGTGATAATTTTCAAGGGATAATTTTCAGGGGATGATTTTCCAGGGATGATTTTCAGATGATCTTTAGGGGATAATTTTCAGTGGATGATTTTCAGGGGATGATTTTCCAGGGATGATTTTCAGGTGATGGTTTCAGGGGATAATTTTCAGATCATAATTTTCAGGGGATGATTTTCAGGGGATGATTTTCCAGTGTTGATTTTCAGGTGATAATTTTCAGGTGATGGTTTTCAGGGGATAATTTTCAATAGATGATTTTCAGGGGGTGATTTTCAGGAGATGATTTTCCGGCGATGATTTTCAGTGGATAATTTTCAGTGGATGATTTCCAGGTCATAATTTTCCAGTGATGATTTTCAGTGGATGATTTTCAGTGGATGATTTTCCAGTGATGATTTTCCGGGGGTGATTTTCAGGTGATGATTTTCAGGGGATGATTTTCAGGGGATGATTTTCCAGTGATGATTTTCATGTGATGATTTCCTGGGGGTGATTTTCAGGAGATGATTTTCAGGTGATGATTTTCAGGGAATGGCTTTCAGGTGATAATTTTCCAGTGATAATTTTCAGGTGATAATTTTCAGGTGATGATTTTCAGGGAATAATTTTCCAGAGATGGTTTTCAGGTGATGATTTCCAGGTCATAATTTCCCAGTGATGATTTTCAGATGATTTTCAGGTGATAATTTTCAGGGGATGATTTTCTGGGGGTGATTTTCAGGTCATAATTTTCCGTTGATGATTTTCAGGGGATAATTTTCAGTGGATAATTTTCAGTGGATGATTTTCAGTGGATGATTTCAGGGGATGATTTTCCAGTGATGATTTTCAGGTGATGGTTTCAGGGGATAATTTTCAGGTCATAATTTTCAGGGGATGATTTTCAGGAGATGATTTTCAGGGAATGGCTTTCAGGTGATAATTTTCCAGTGATAGTTTTCAGGTGATAATTTTCAGGTGATGGTTTTCAGGGGATAATTTTCAACAGATGATTTTCAGGGGATGATTTTCCAATTATGATTTTCAGGGGATGGTTTTCCAGTGATGATTTTCAATGGATGATTTCAGGTGATGATTTTCAGGTGATGGTTTTCAGGTGATGATTTTCAGGTGATGATTTTCATGGAATGGTTTCCAGGTCATAATTTTCCAGTGATAATTTTCAGGGGATAATTTTCAGGAGATGATTTTCAGGTGATGATTTTCAGGTGATAATTTTGAGGTGATGATTTTCCAGTGATAATTTTCAGGGGATGATTTTCAGGGGATGATTTTCCAGTGATGATTTTCCAGTGATGATTTTCAGGGGACGATTTTCAGTGGATATTTTCAGTGGATGATTTCAGGGGATGATTTTCAGGGGATGATTTTCCAATGATGATTTTCAGGGGATGGTTTTCCAGTGATGATTTTCTGGGGATGATTTTCAGTGGTTGATTTTCAGTGGATGGTTTTCAGGTGATGATTTTCCAGTGATGATTTTCAGGAGATGTTTTTCAGGTGATTATTTTCAGGGGATGATTTTCCAGTGATGATTTTCCAGTGATGGTTTCCCCGGGAATGATTTTCAGGCCACCACATTGAAACCTTCACCAATGAGTTTTTTTGTAAGTGGCTTTTTACAAATATTTTTAGAGGGGTTTTTTTTATTATTTATTCTTTGGATAAAATAAAATCCGTGCAGGATTTCAACCTCTCAAGAAATGATGGAAATTTCTGCCCCAAATCGAGCTTTCCTCCCTTTTAGAGAAGTTTTTGCTAAATTAATGTTCTTTTGGCACCAAGATTATATTTCCACTGGGACCCAGATTTGCTAAATAAAGCAGGAATTTTGCATAAATTTTACATAAATTTTGTACAAAGCTTTGGTTTAAGTAAATAATCAGGTTGGATTTGGGGAAAATTCCTTCCTGACAAGGGCTGTGTCCAGCCCTGGCCCAGCTGCCCAGGGCAGGGGGGGATCCCCATCCCTGGGGGGATTGAAAATCCCTGTGGATGTGGCCCTTGGGGACGTGGGCAGGGGTGGCCTGGACAGTGCTGGGGGATGGTTGGGTTGATGACCTGAAAGGTCTCTTCCAACCCAAACAATTCCATGATTTTAGGAGGCATCTCAGCAGCAGATCCCCCTGTTTTTCCTCACCAAATCCTTGGATGAGCAGCCTTTGGTTTAGAAGGAATCTCACAAGCCCTGGGGAAAAGCTCCCTCTCCACATGGCACTGCACTCCCAGCCTCTTGGAATCCCTCTTTCCCTCTTTCCCTCTGTCCCTCCCTGTTTTGGGAGTCTGTCAGACAGACACAGTTGATCCCGTCCCAGGAGCTGGATCTGAGCCAGGCCCGGGCTCTGCAGCCTCTCCCTGAGCTCCCTCCGGGCTGGGAATGGCATTCCCATGGAAAGCAGGTGCTGATGGAGCCCAGGACCAACCTCAGCTGAACTCCAGCCTGGTCACATCTGGATTCCCTCCCCCAGCCCTGCTCACATCTGGATTCCCTCCCCCAGCCCTGGTCACATCTGGATTCCCTCCCCCAGCCCTGGTCACATCTGGATTCCCTCCCCCAGTCCTGGTCACATCTGGATTCCCTCCCCCCGTCCTGTGGCAGGAGGAGGAGCAGCCAAGATTCCAGCTTTGTCCCACATTCCAGCTTGGTCCCACATTCCAGCTTGGTCCCACATTTCCCTGTGAATTGTCCCCCCTGTCATGGACTCAAAGCCAATCCCAACCATCAGCAAAGCTCAAGGTGAGGAGCTGGATTCAGCTGCCTCTGAGTGATCCCAAAATCCCAAATCCCAGAGCTGTTCCCTCAAGGTGAGGAGCTGGATTCAGCTGCCTCTGAGTGATCCCAAAATCCCAAATCCCAGAGCTGTTCCCTCAAGGGGAGGAGCTGGATTGAGCTCCTGCTGACTGATCCCAAAATCCCCAAATCCCAGAGCTGATCCCTCAAGGTGAGGAGCTGGATTCAGCTGCTGCTGACTGATCCCAAAATCCCAGAACTGATCCCTCAAGGTGAGGAGCTGGATTCAGCTCCTGCTGACTGATCCCAAAATCCCAGAGCTGCTCCCTCAAGGTGAGGAGCTGGATTCAGCTGCCTCTGACTGATCCCAAAATCCCAAATCCCAGAGCTGCTCCCTCTGGCTCCCCCCAAACATGACTGAGAGGACTTTGGGATGGGCAAAGAGGGAAGAGGCAACTTTCCTTCCCCTTTTTCCACCGTCTAAATGAGTTGTTAATTTTTGGGTGTGGAAGCTTGTCTGGGCTGTGCTTCCAGGGACAGAGGTGGGCAGGAATTCCAGGGGTAAGTGGAGAGAAAAATAGGAGAGAGGGGGGAACTTTGGGGCAAGAGGAAGAGCAGCCAAGATTCCAGCTTTGTCCCACATTCCAGCTTGGTCCCACATTTCCCTATGAATTGTCCCCCCTGTCATGGACTCAAAGCCACTCCCAACCAGCAGCAAAGCTGAAGGTGAGGAGCTGGATACAGCTGCCTCTGAGTGACCCCAAAATCCCAAATCCCAGAACTGATCCCTCAAGGGGAGGAGCTGGGTTCAGCTGCCTCTGAGTGACCCCAAAATCCCAAATCCCAGAGCTGCTCCCTCAAGGTGAGGAGCTGGATTCAGCTGCCTCTGACTGATCCCAAAATCCCAAATCCCAGAGCTGATCCCTCAAGGTGAGGAGCTGGATTCAGCTGCCTCTGACTGATCCCAAAATCCCAAATCCCAGAGCTGCTCCCTCTGGCTCCCCCCAAACACGACTGAGAGGACTTTGGGATGGGCAAAGAGGGAAGAGGCAACTTTCCTTCCCCATTTTCCATCATCTAAATGAGTTGTTAATTTTGATCTCCCCCAGATCCAGGTCTTGCAGCCCCTTGGGGGATCCAAACCCCTCCAGCCCAGCTTGGAACACCTCTCTGCTCTTCAGGGCACCCAGGACAAAACCCAAAGAGGCCAAAAGCCAAATTTCCCTGTCTTGTCTCCTTTTTCCCCTTCGGCAAATCCAACCCCGCAGGGGATCTCTGAGGGCCCCCAGGGAATCCCTGGATATTGGGAGAGAGGCGATGAAGACCCCAAAAACCCCACTGTGGTCACAGGGGGGGGACCAGACCCCTTTTGGGGTGACCAGACCCCCCGGGGTGGGGTCCCAGGGGCAGCTCAACCCCCACCCCACATCTCCAGGGGGGAGGTTTGAGGAGCAGGAGGGGGAGAAGGTGCAGGAGCAGGAGAGGGAGAAGGTTCA